>NC_092808.1:23293476-23593476 GCF_040954645.1 Diabrotica undecimpunctata
CTGCAAAATGTAGTGATGTCTCTAATCCCTTAAAAATATAGAGCCATTTTGGAATATTTTTTTCTTCCTTTTTTTATTATTATTAACATCTTGTTTATTGTGTACCATAAATGTTAACTTAAACACGGCATAGATTTGTCTTTACAATTTATTTTTAAATGTGCTGTCAACGATGAATGAAGGGTCATTAAACAGCACCAAAAAAAAACACTCCTTTCAAACGTAAACGACTAAAACTAACGTTCATATTGATTATTCATAATGACACGAGAGAAGGTACGATTTTTAATTGACTTACCTTATAATTACTACTTTGCATCCATGGAATTATTCCGTCTACAAACAGACCAATATCTTGACAGTCAATAGGATTCGACGGCTCAGCCAAAAAAGTTAGAAGATCGGTACCTACTTGCTGTCGAAATTTTGTGTCTGGTTTTGACAAATGGGCATAAAACCCATCCATGTCCTTTGGACGAGTGTACGCCATGGTTGGCTAAACTGAAACAAAAAGCGTTTTTAATTTATTTAAAAATATAAATATATTTAAAAAACATGTATGGAAAACTGAAAACTATTGATTTTAATATTTTCATTAAATTTATGTTTTCATTAAATTTATATGTTTCCAGATGACAGCAGTGTGTAAAATATTGTTTAACACTTTGACTGCACATGGCTCTCATGTGAGCCGCATCGTTCCTTTGTCAGATGCGCATGGCTCGCTGGTGAGCCATAAGCTCGTTCAAAATAAACACGTTAGTATTTCAACAGCATTAGAGGTACGTGTTTGTGAATCTGTGAGCGTGTTGTTTGAACATAACCTACCTAAAACTATTGGCCGTTTTAAGTTTTTCTTTTTTTTTAACTACTAAGATGTTAAGATTCCGTCCATCTTTTTTAAAACTAGATGGACGGAATACGGACTAGATCTTAATATTAAGATAACTAAATTCATGGTTGTCAGCCGTGAAAATTTAGATCCCGGGGCACTAATGACAGGTAGCGAAGAGATCCAGAGAGTCGACAGATTCACTTACCTCGGAACTACCCTCAACTCACAATGGGACTACGCTCAAGAGATTAGATCCAGAACTGAAATGGCACGGTCTACATTTATCAAGTTGAGATCGTTGCTGTGGTGCAGTGATCTCAGTTTGGGAACCAAGATGCGGATAGTGAGGTGCTACATTCTTCCAGTGTTACTATATGGAGTTGAAGCCTGGACACTGACGCAAGCCATAAAAAAACGGATTGAAGCCTTCGAGATGTGGATCTACAGGAGGATACTAAAAATATCGTATGTAGACCATGTCACCAACGTTGAAGTCTTACAGCGCATGACAAAAGAAAAAGAAGTGCTTAATTTAGTGAAACAACGTAAGCTTGAGTACCTCGGTCACGTGATGCGGAACAGAGAAAAATATCGAATTCTTCAACTCGTTATGCAGGGTAAAGTATTTGGCAGCAGAGGACCGGGACGCCGTCGTATCTCGTGGTTGAAAAACCTCCGACAATGGTTTGGGATGACCTCCGCGGAGCTGTTTCGCAGAGCAGTCAACAAAACCATGATAGCCTTGATGATCGCCAACATCGGGACCGGATAAGACAATGAAGAAGAAGAAGGTCCATCAAAACCAAAAAAACGTAAAATACCTTTAACAGAAGAAGAACTTTTAAACATACTGCAGAATTCCGAAGATGATGATTAAATTTCAGATTTTGATATAAGTGGTCGGGACTGCGGTTGGGGTGAATCGAATTCGGAAGAATAGGTGCAATTAACCCAATTAAACCTATCGATTTTATTAGATTTATTGTTGATGATGAACTAGTAAATTTCTTTGTTGAGGAAACTAATCATTATATTGAAGAGCTTTTTTGTTCAGAAGGAATTATTGAGAAGTCGAGAGTTACACGATGGAAACCTGTTACATTCGAAGAAATGTTGACTTTCTCAACACTAGTGTTGTACACAGGAACAATAAAGTTAAATAGATTACAAGATTACTGGAAACGTCACGAAATTTAATCCGCTACTATGTAACCACAGAAATATCACGCAGGGCAAAATTAAGGGCAAAAGAAGTGTGGGAAGAAGAAAAATATCGTGGCTTCGTAATCTACGTGAATGGTTCGGGTGTAGTTCGATTGAACTTTTTAGGCGCGCTGCTAACAAAGTCGCAGTGGCCATGATGATTTCCAATCTCCGCTAGGAGTGGCACGAGAAGAAGAAGAAGACTATGTAACCACAATATTTCCTTCAATCTCCGCTACAGGATGGTTAAATGGTATGTATGGTCCATATTGTTATACGGCATGGAAACATGGACGTTACGAGTACTTTCCATTAATAAGTTGGAGGTCTTCGAAATGTGGACGCTGCGAAGAATGTTCCGCATACCATGGACAGATAGAGTGAAAAACGAGGAAGTCTTAAGAAAGGCAAATACTGAAGAGAACTACTCCATTTGATCAAGGTACGAAAAATTGGATACCTCGGCCATATTCTGAGAGGAAAAAATACGCAATCCCTCAACTAATCATCCAGGGAAAGATTGAAGGCAAGAGTGGAGTAGGTCGCAAACAAATGTCGTGGCTACGGAACATAAAGAACTGGACAGGCATAAATAACACTGGCGATCTTTTGCATGCCGCAAAAGACAGACGTTTGGCCTTAAGATAATTCGCCAACGCACTATAGGTGCACAGAGATAGCATAGTACATAGTGAGATAGGTGTTATCCGGTTATCCTGTATGTTTCATTCAAGACAATGTCAACTTATTTTGTGAGGGCTGATGTATTTCAGACTGGGCAGGCGTGTTGACAAACACATTGCCTGTGCAAGATTACACACAGGGTTAGTCGGAACAATGGAACGAACCAACGTTGTGTTTTTAAATATAAAGAGTTTGTATAAGAGTTAACAGGTCTAAATTTAACAATTTTCAGAATATCTGCACTTTTATTAAAACATGCACTATAAGAAGAAGAAGGAAAGGTCACAATTTGTTTAATATAAAATGCTTCGCTGGGCACATGAGTCGTGACAGATTTCTACTAATCATGAGATGTCTACATTTTACCAATAATGACCAATAAAATTCTACAGATCGTCTGATAAAAATTAAACCAATCATCAATTTTTTCAACAGAAAGATAGGAGCCATTTATTATCCCGGAAAAAAATTGTCTCTGGATGAGTCAATGGTACTATGGCGTAGACGTCTGATTTTTCGCCAGTACATCAAAAATAAACGCCATAAATATGGAATAAAGTTATACATATTAACTAAACCAAATGGTTTAATTTTAAAAACTTTGGCATGTACTGGAGCAGCCGACAATATGGGAGAGAAAGGTCATACAAGTAAAGTGGTTCATTATCTTTTGGAGGACTAGCTAGATTCTGGACATAGTGTCTACATGGATAACTCTTATAATTCATATGAGTTAGCTCACTATTTAACCACACGAAGTACACACTGCACTGGCACCCTCAATGTCAAACGAAAAGAAAATCCTAGATGAGTAATAGCACAAAAATTAAAAAAAGGCGAAACAGTTGCGGTCTACTGTAATAGAATATTGATAGGAAAATGGAAAGACGAAAGGGACGTTTTGGATATATCCAACGAATTTGGAAACAACATGATTGAATATATAGACAAAAGACAACAAACGAAGAGCAAACCTGCTTCCATATTTCATTACAATAAGCATATGGGAGGAGTTGGCCGACAAGATCAACTGAGTTCCTACTACCCCTGTGACAGAAAGACGTTGAGGTGGTAACAAAATTAGGAATACATTTCCTTCAACTAATGCTATTAAATGCACATTTTGTTATACAATGAGTACTCATATTATTATTACTAAAATATTATAAATAAAATTTCTACATTAAGTCATGCCGGCAAAACACAAAGAAAACGTTGTAGGCAATGTTAAAAAAATAACTTACGAAAACAAACCGTACGATATAATATCATTCTGAAAACTGTCCGGAAAAACCTGGACTTTGTGTTGGCAAGTGCTTTACTGATTTTCATGCTTAGAGTCAAGTTTTTTATTTTTTTGTTATGCAATTGTTATAATTTAAGGAAACGGTACACGAAGAAGAATCAGACGAAGTAGATGAAGTAGACATCGAAATTTCAAAGGAACCAACATTAGAGGAATTTGAGGAAGTAATACAGAGAAGCAAAAATGGAAAAGCCCCTGGTAAAGATGGAATTAATATGGAACTAACAAAATACGGAGGAAGGGAGCTGAGAGGAAAAATACTGGCAATATTGAAAAATATATGGAAAGAAGAGAAAATGCCAGGGGACTGGGAGGTAGGGCAGATCATAGAAAAGACAGGCTATTCATTTGATGCACCGGTCTGAAGAGGACCTACCGCATGAATAGTTCGATTGAGGGGTGGACATAAGTTGGTAGGCAGGGAGCTATAGGTGCATCTGTGAGCATGACTCCTCTGGAAGGACTGCGTGCAGATAAACCCTTCCACCCTGAATCAAATACACGTCAAGACATCCTTCACGGGACACGGCCTGGTACGGTCAAAAGTAACAAGATCGCTTAAGAAGTTTTAATCTTTTATAAACCGAGCACAGATATTTGCGTGCTTCTAGTCCACATCCAGACATTTGGGGATCCATTTTGCAGAAATTTTTCTTATGGCCATGGTGAACTATATGATGGATGCATTTATCGTAAACAAAACCTGTTAGTAACGGCCAAGTTAATAAACTAGATAGCACTTATAGATAGAAGAATGGTAAGAAAATCCTCAGTATCTACCTAAAACATTTAACAAATTTGCGGAAACTTTATCGGCAGTAGTTCCTTCTCCATATCGTATTAATTAAGTCGTATCCCAGCCAACATTTGTTTCATCTATTCCAAATTGGTAGTATTGCATTTAAGTACCGAAAAAAAAACCAATCTTTAAAATCAGTATATACAGGGTGAGTCATGAGGAACTTTACATACTTCTACCATATGTAGAGTCCCTCAGGGAGCATATCATGTGGCCACTAAAAAATGTCAACTCCTCTTCTTTATAAATTAACAGGGTGATTTGTGTAATTGACCATTTATTTCATTTTACTGTAGTGTTTATACGGCTTATTTGATTTTTTTAATTTTGCATGATACAGTACACTACTATCAAGCATTCGACTGGTATTAGCTAAACTAAAAAATTCCAGGACTGGCTTTGGAAAAATTAATTTAGGGATTCGTATTAAATATTACACCCTGTATAAATTTTTTTTAAAATGCAATAAGTGATTTTCAAACTACATAAATAGCCAATGAAAACGACATATGCGACAATGTTGTCGCACTTTTATTAAATTTTTAGTGAACGATCAAATCTTACCAAAAATAGAACAACCATAATGAAGTATCAAATTATAAGGTATTAATTTAAACAAATGTTATAAATTTCAAACATTTTAATTAAAATGAGTTCCTACAACATAATCTAATACGTAGAAAATTAACATCTTTACTGTCACGTTGTATTATCTCTACGATAGAATTTATTGTTTTTCAATTTTAAATTTTTACTCATAGATCGTATTGGGGCATTATTTTCGATAAATAATAAATTAAATTGATTAAAAAGTCAAACCTCTTGTATGTGTTAGTTTTTGTTGATTGTAAATTATTAAAATTTTATGTCAAATAATAATACATTGCATCAACTGTACTAAATAAAAATAAATCTAAAAAAGTTTAAAATGAAGGTTGGCGTTGACCGTTTGACGTTTCTTGATATTTTATACCCATTGTCATTATTGTCATTATCAATTGTTATTTATGTGTACAAGAATACATATTTCTTCTGTCATATCTACGTTAAGTACATTGTGTTAGTTTTGGTAGAGCTTTTGTTACTTTCGTTCAAAATGCCACATCAGTTTTCGACCACAGAATATGCAGACATAATATTTGTTTATGGATTCTGTAATGGGAATGGTAGGGCTGCTAGTAGAGAATATCGCAGGAGATTTCCTAATCGTCGAACTCCCAGTCATCCAACATTTGGGTCAGTTTTTAATTATTTGGGAGAAAATGGCACTTTTCCTAGTGGAACAACAGAGCGACATGTAGATGAAGCGCAGGAAGATGACATTATGGACGCCGTTACTATGAACCCTACAATAAGCACTAGACAAGTAAGTCGAGAACTCAATGATACTCAATCAAAAGTAAGTAGAGTCTTACAAAAAAATAATCTATACCCATATCACATTCAAATGGTTCAGCGACTACATGCTGGAGATGAGATCGATAGGTTGGAATTTTGTAGATGGATTAACAATAATCGACCAACGCTATACAGGACACTATTTACAGATGAAGCCCAATTTACCAGAGACGGGATAAATAATTCACGAAATTCACATGTGTGGGCAGAAGAAAATCCCCATGCTATTCGAGAACGTCGTTCTCAGTTAAGGTTTTCGGTTAACGTGTGGATTGGTGTCATAAATAACCAATTAGAAGGTCCTCACTTTTTTGATGGTCCTTTAACAGGGCAGGTCTATTTGAACTTTCTACAAAATATTTTGCCGAATTTGCTTGCCAACGCGAACGTTGCTATCCGAGGGATGTATTTTCAGCATGATGGGGCACCCCCACACTTTTTACTGGCAGTGAGACAACATCTCAATAATGTTTATGGCAACAGGTGGATAGGACGTGCAGGTCCTATTTCGTGGCCTTCAAGATCCCCTGATTTCAATCCCGTTGATTACCATATTTGGGGACGATTGAAGCAACTAGTTTACGCAGTGAATATTAATAACCGACAACAATTAATTGATAGAATTATACATCGTTGTAATACTATTAGAAACGATCCCCAGAGTATCCGTAATTCAATACGTCAATTAAAAATTCGGCAACAAAAATGTGTACAGGCTGCAGGGTTCCATTTCGAAAATCTATTTTGAATTATTTTTATTTTGTTACCATTATTGTATCTTTTCCAGTTCTAATTTATGGGTTTATCATAACTATGTACATATTTTTAGTTTTTTTTTTAAATTGTTCTTCGTTATTGTTAGTAGTTACTGTTTTTTGTTGTGCAGTGACTCAGTTTATCATTTCAATTAAAATGTTTGAAATTTATAACATTTGTTTAAATTAATTACCTTATAATTTGATACTTCATTATGGTTGTTCTATTTTTGGTAAGATTTGATTGTTCACTAAAAATTTAATAAAAGTGCGACAACATTGTCGCATATGTCGTTTTCATTGGCTATTTATGTAGTTTGAAAATCACTTATTGCATTTAAAAAAAATATATACAGGGTGTAATATTTAATACGAATCCCTAAATTAATTTTTCCAAAGCCAGTCCTGGAATTTTTTAGTTTAGCTAATACCAGTCGAATGCTTGATAGTAGTGTACTGTATCATGCAAAAATTAAAAAAAATCAAATGAGTCGTATAAACACTACAGTAAAATGAAATAAATGGTCAATTACACAAATCACCCTGTTAATTAATAAAGAAGAGGAGTTGACATTTTTTAGTGGCCACATGATACGCTCCCTGAGGGACTCTACATATGGTAGAAGTATGTAAACTTCCTCATGACTCACCCTGTATAAAGATGACCAAGAAGAAGACCAACAACTTAAAAAAAATAAATATATTCAAAAGTTAGCCTATTTGAAATAAATAGTCATGAGCTCTTAGTCTATAAATCTGATAACATGTTCTATATTTAGATTATAAATGTTTATTGATTTCGGAAGTGTGCTGTTTTACATTTTTTATGTCACCTCTATTGTTGATATACCAACATTACCAACCTTCAAACATGCAGATAAAAGGGATTCAAATATTAAAAGAATAATACATACTAAATATTAAAATCGAGCTTTTATAGTGGGACAAAGTAAAAATAAATTCCCATTAGATACACTAAAAACTGTTCAATGAATTAACATTGACTAGAAAATAAAAATAACTTAAATCACATATGATTTAACACTGTTATAGGAGAGCCAAACGGTGGGTGTGATACATTAATGAAATGATAAATGGGAAAGTCTAATATTATCAATTGAAACTGTAACATTGATATACAAGTGTCATTCACAATGTTATCTACACTCTTCCAATCAAACTAAGGTTTAATTTTAGCTCACTGACAACAAGTACTGAGTAAATTATAGGGATTATTCATCAAGCTAGGAATAAACAACATTTCTTTAGTCATAAGATTTAATATTAGTTAATGCTCTTGTCTGAATGAACAAGTAGCTAACTAACTTATCTTGGTGAATTTTTTAAGAATATCAAAACAATGTTTATGGGGTTATGTAAATAACAAAATAACCTTGGAATAATTCAAATATTTTCGGCAATAAAAATCTTATTTACAAACACATTATTATCATTTTGACATAATCAAATGCAACTCGATTTTATAGATAGGATAATCACTGGGCATGTTTTGAAGTCTATATGTTGATTATCCCTAAAGATTGTGTTTTAAAACATTTGACTATTTTTTAAATAGATTATTAACGAAATTTTATCCATATTTACCGCCAATATTGCTTTTCTTGCATCAATAAACAAAAAAGAAGTTTTATTTGGATATTTGTAAAAAATATTATTTTTTTAATCATTTTTTTGAACACTCTTTGACTGTAAAAATTTTATTCAGTTTTAAAAAGCAACTGTACATAAACATCACCGTGATGTTTTCTCATGTCTCATGTCTAGTGGTGTACTATGCTGATACAAAGACTTTCCACACTAATCAAGAAATTGTCAAAATGTTTAATGTTTCTCCGAATGTTATTATTGGGCTTTTGCAATTGTTTTCAAGAAATTGATAGAGCTAATATTCGGCACAAAGGTTGGCAACAAGTTTCAGATGGAACTATTTTAATTTTAAAACGTCTAGAAAAACTGGTATGTTATCAGCTTCTAGTACTATAGCCAGGAAACCCCATGTCCTTATTCCTAATATCCATATAGACTAGGCGGGATCTGTAGAAATTCAGACCATAATGGACATTTTCCATAGGAAGCTATTTTTTTGCTGAAATCCCTTCAGGATGTGCCCAATATCGATAATCACGATATGCGCCAGTCGCAAACCCTGTGCTAAATTTTTTATTTAACAAAATTTGAAAAAAATTGAAAATTTCTCATTTTTTTGCTCCTATTTTCGTTTATAATTCGGAAAATATTGATCTTAGAGAAAAAATTATAAGAAGTTAAAAGTTTCGGTATTCAATTTTACACAATATTTCGTTAGCTAGAAATTGAAAATTTAATGTTTATTGTTGAAAAAATAGCAATAATTGGAAAAAAAGTACAAAAAATGAAGTTAATCCTTTAAATGTTTTCGACTTTTTAAACTTGACTTACAAGCTCCATATTCCGCCTAGAAAAACTTTTTAATTTGTTTAAAACGTGTGCTAAATTTTGTTAAGATCGGTCGGATAGGTTTTGCATAATGATTTTTCAATCCAGCCTGCTGGAAAAAAAAAGCAAATTTTCAAATTTATAGTAGGCCATAAATAAGGCTCTCAGATAGTTACAATTTCAAGAAGGCTCAAGCTTTCAAACACTTTTTGTAAAATTCAAATCGGTTCACTAGGAGAGCCTAGAAAATTTTTTAAAATTTTAAACATTTTTTAGGCTTATAAACAAATTGAAAAACTTTACGAGCTTTAAACATATCGATTTCAAAATTTATACACTTAAAGAACATTAAAAGACGCTTCTTTAAAAAAAAAACGATACATTCGGCTTACTGGTTGCCGAGATATTGAAGGTCAAGGTCAGACCTGAAGATTCTTGTCCTTCCAAAAAAAGAAAAAGACTTTAAAAATTTTTTCGTTCGCCTTTGTTTTAACAATTTAAATTATTTATTAACAATTTAAAAATACATAATTGTTTACTAAAAGTAACAATTTACTTCAATGTATAAATTGCAACCCAAAAAAAATGCATGAAGAAAAAATGCAATTACTTGTTTAACATACAATTGTTTATTGCAAATTTCCCAATTTTGCAATTAAAAATGGTATTTGAAAATATGATATTTGAAATCCTTGTCGTCCGAGACATCGATTAAAAAAAAGAGCAAAATTGGTTAACAAGAAGCCGAGATAATGCAATTTTTAGCGCGCGCTATGATTTTGAACTCGCCTATTCACATTTCGAGAGAATGTCCCCCACCACCACCTCTCATGCATTCCGAGCGACATTTTACGCGAAAACTGTTTTTTATTTGTCTTTTTTATTGATGTTGCCATAAAAAGCACTACGTAAAACTTTTCATATAAAAAGAACTTGACAAGACGAGGGTATTTGTTTAAAAACGAGCCCTCTATCACTAATGGTTACACGGCAAATGTATGCCAACTTTGACCTTCAATATCTCGGCAACCAGTAAGCCGAATGTATCTTTTTTTTTGTGAAAAGGTTAAAGAAGCGTCTTTTAATGTTCTTTAAGTGTATAAATTTTAAAATTGATATGTTTAAAGCTCGTAAAGTTGTTCAATTTGTTTATAAGCCTAATATATTATATAAAAAATGTTTAAAACTTTAAAAAAAATTCTAAGCTCTCCTAGTGAACCGATTTGAATTTTACAAAAAGCGTTTGAAAGTTTGAGCCTTCTTTTATGTGTAAAAAATTTGCAACTATCTGAGGGCCTTATTTAGGGCCTACTATAAATTTGAAAATTTGCGATTTTTTTCCAGTAGGCTGGGTTGCAAAATTATTATGCAAAACCTATCCGACCGATCTTAACAAAATTTAGCACACGTTTTTAACATATTAAAAGGTTTTTCTAGGCGGAATATGGAGCTTGTATGTCAAGTTTAGAAAGTCGAAAACATTTAAAGGATTAACTTCATTTTTTTGTACTTTTTTTTTCAATTATTGCTATTTTTCAACAATAAACATTAAATTTTCAATTTCTAGCTAACGAAATATTGTGTAGAATTGAATAACGAAACTTTTAACTTGTTATAATTTTTTCTCTAGGATCAATATTTTCCGAATTATAAACGAAAATAGAAGCAAAAAAATGAGAAAGTTTCAATTGTTTTCAGATTTTGTTAAATAAAAAATTTAGAACAGGGTTTGCGACTGGCGCATATCGTGATTATCGATATTGGGCACATCCTGAAGGGATTCCAGCAAAAAAATAGCTTCCTATGGAAAATGTCCAATCGAAAACAGATCCCGCCTAGACTAATAGATTTGTTTCAACTTCAACTGTCCAGTGTCCTTTGGTCTTTCGCTGTGTCTGTGTGTCACAGGTTTTTCAAACATCGATTTTCAGGTCAGATCTTCATCTTTCATCCTTAAGACACGCTCCACCCTAATCTGTTGATTTTTCGATGTTTTATATAGTTAATATAGCTCAAAATTAACATGTTTTCTCCATAATCCATTGTCATTTATGGCTCCATATATTATGTTCTTAGGATTTCTGTTAAAAGTTCCAAGTTGAATCTCATCTTTTTTTGAGTAAATAAGTATCTGAGGAATATGTTAAAAATGATCTTGATCACAGGTTAAGAAATTTTAGTTTTTGGACCTCTCGGCATATTGCTTGATTCTAGTATTTTGAAAGGCCAAAGTAGCTTCTATTAGCATGAGGGATTTGTCTCTTGACAAAAAAAACCAAGATATACAAATTCTTGAAGATATTAGATGGTTTGTTCATTTATAATTAAGTTCTGGATATGTCTCTGAGGAACTGCTGGTACTGAAAAAATTTTGTTTCCTGGATGTTTATTTATAAGTCCTATAGTTTTTGAAATTTTCTGTATCTGTGAAATTGTTTCTTTAATTGTAGGTTATTAAATATTATTCCATTGTGTTGATTTCAGAAGCTCTTATGAATATTTCCAAGAGTTAAAGTGCCAGTGTGCCATCTTGTCCAAAGCCATTATTAATGTCGTTGGTGCAAGACAAATCTCCACCTAAATAAACTTTACTCTCTACATTTTCAGTAAGTAGTTTTATTAAATTTACAAAGCAATTTGATATTCTACACTCATGCATTAAATTGTAAAGGAATTACTTGTTTATGCTGTCATAAGTAGATTTAAAATCAACTCTTGCAGAATTTGTCTGAGTATTGTTATTCCATCAATTGTTGAATTGTTTGCCAGTAAAACAATTTGATATTTTCCTATCTTCTTCTTCTTATGATGCCTATCTGTTCCGGATGTTGGCGATCAACATGGCTATCCTAACTTTGCTTGCTGCTATTCTGAATAGTCCGGTTGTCGATGTATTAAACCACTTTCTCAGGTTTTGAAGCCAAGATATTCTTCTCCCTGGTCCTCTCTTTCCAAATACCTTGCCCTGAAGAATGAGTTGCACCAAGCCGTATCTCTGTTCATTCCTCATAACATGGCCAAGATATTCTAGTTTGCGCTCTTTGATGGTGTTAATAATCTCGCATTCCTTGCCTATTCTACGTAGGACCTCAACATTAGTCACACGATCCACCCATGAAATTCTTAAAATACGTCTGTAATACCACATCTCGAATGCCTCGAGTTTTCTTAAAGAAGCTTCGGAAAGTGTCCAGGCCTCTACTCCGTATAATAACGTTGAAAATACGTAGCATCTAATGATAGAGATTTTGGTAGCAAGTTATAAATCATGACTTCTGAAAAGAGACTTCATCAATATGAACGCCGATCTCGCTTTTCCTATCATCAATATGAACGCCGATCTCGCTTTTCCTATGCATTGTTTTATTTCACTGGAGTGATCCCATTGGCTGTTAATGTTGGTACCAAGGTATGTGTAGCTGTCCACTCTGTCAATTAGATGTTGGTTAACCAAAAGCTGTGTATTTAATATTTTCCTATAATATTCTCTTTATAAGGTCTTATGGAGAACATAAGGATGTATGATAATATTTTAGAAGCTGCTTTTAATAGGGTGATCTGCCTGTAGTTGGGACACTCAAGCAAATTACCTTTTTTGTGAGTCTGATATATTATTAAAATGTCCCACTCAGCTGGTGGGATCTTGTGCTGTCACTTCATCAAAGCTTGGTAGATTATATTATAGGTTTTCTTCCTCTATTTCTAGTTGCTGGTTGTTTTGTCTAGATTATCAAGTTTGACAGCTATTATATAATGATTCAAAATGTTCTACCCAGTGGTTCATTGTATCTTTCTGCCTCTTGTTTTAATCAGTGTTCTTAATTAATTAATTATTTTTGGCTTCAGTAATATGCTTATGTTCCTCATTAAATCAATGATTTCTTTGTGCTTGCTGTACATTATATATATATAATATAATATATTATAATGTAATGTTATTATCTCTGGGTTTGTGTAATTTTCATCTATGACACTCAGTCTTAGTCAATTTTTTAAGCACAACTATGTACCAATTTTTATTTTATGACATTGATAAACATTTTTATGGACCATTGCAAACAACAGAAGAAGAAATTGTTATTGTTTTTAGTATTTTTAGAAAGGAGTAAGTATTGTCTTGATTGGTGGATGAAATAAAATTAAAATTAGCAAAGGGATATATTGACATTAAAAATCTATTTATATTTCTCTGTAGCAATTGTCAGAAAACCTCTATGCTAAGTTATTAAAATCCACATATCTAATGGACACAGTTGTTTCTTGTTTAAATTTTCATCATTTCGTCATCAAAATCCCTACTCTGACTAGTTGAAATTTTAAAAGATAGTATGATTATCTGATTTTGCACCTGTGATATCACTAAGAGATATAAATGCCCAAAAAATGTAAAATTCTTGCCCTGTCAAAAAATTTATCTAGGTGGTTCATAAAATTGGATCAAAATACCAACAAAAAAAGGTTTTAATGAAGACTCCATCATAATTATTGCCCAAATTAGGTAAGCAAAGCATTTAAAATAATCACCCTTTTTGAAAAAAATGCACACACTGCAAGGGGCAAGGGCAATATTTGAATTTTGCAACATGTCTATCTTTTACGAAGCTTGTTTGTTTTATAGACAAAGTTTTTGCCTAAAATTAATACCTTTCGAAGAATGCACAAAAAATTTCTTGACAATATTACCACCTCATTACCATTGTCATGGCATCTAGCAATAACTGCTGGGATGAATTAGTCTTTGACATCTTTTTTGTTCCTCAGTTCTTTATGTGTGCCTAAATATAAGAAAATGATCACATTTTATTTTGTTTATAATATATATCATAAAATCAAATATATTAGATTTAAAAATTTTAGCTTAACAAGAAAGATGAAACCAGGTGGTGGCCTTAGCTCACTGGCTATGGTAATGGCTTATCAAGCCAAACAGTATAAATTCAAACCCTAGGATAAACAGGAGAAATTTTTTGCCACCATGCATCAGAGGGCACAGTAATTCTGTTTTTATGTTATGTATAAATGTAGCCAATCTTAAAAATGTACAAAAGTTAGGAAACAGCACTTATTGGCATTTAAAAATATTGTTAACTTGTATCCACTTCCATGTACCATTTAAGTAATCTAGATATTTTTAAAATATCTACAGGCTGCCTCAGCCTGGATAAAATAACTACCTAAGGCAAAAACAAGTGTTATAATAGGTGGTTGAAGTGTAGCATTGGCCCTGTTACCTTCCTTGTATACTATAGGCCAAAGAGATTGCAGGTGACCTTGCTATAACACCAAAGTTGCACTGGTATTATAAAGGGAGATTATTATTATTGTTATATAATTCCAAATCATCTAGGAACAAATGCATCAGAAACTTTTTATCTAAACTGTCTTGACTATGTTTTCCCTCAAAAGTAAATCTTAAAGCTTTGAGATTAGTTTGTCATTGAAATCCAAGGCTTAGCAATAAGAATCTTAAAATTAACTCTTGTTAATAGAGACATTGGCGAAGATGGCAAATGCCTCTAACAAGGCATTGTTATAATAAATTAAAAGATTTATGATAAATCAGTAGAATGGATTTAGATTTACTAAGCATGCATCTCTTAAGAAATGTATTAAAGCTTTCGTGTAGGTAACAGATGTTTTAAAAAGTAAGTCTTGGATTTTGGAAAAGATATATAGAAAAATACTGTTATTGTGATGCCAATAAATCCAATATTGCCATTTTACAATTTTACAAATTACCAAATATATATATATATATATATACTTATAAAAAAAAAATATTAACCACCAAGTTACAATGGCATGCCAAACCTCTCCTAGTGCTTCTAACACATAAGTATGGCAATACAAACCTAAATTTAACTTGGTCAATGCATGTGAAATGGGAGGAAAGAGGTCTTTAATTATTACACTAGAAGATCAGTTATTATTTAGTTCCCATATCATTTCAATCGTTAAACATTTTAGTATATATGATAAACAATTGATTAGTCAATAAAAAAATTTAATCCCACTGGAAGCCCAAGAGAAATACATTAGACATAAGTTTTCTATATGTAAACAGTATCAGACAACAATTATTTTCAGATATTTCAACAAATAAGGCTTAAGAATATTGTATTAATGTTTTACCTATGTGTTTATTGATTTTTTATTAATAATCATTTGTATTCCCCTTGTAGTTATTAAAACAACAATGACATCATTTTATTTATCAATTATCAAGTAAAAACAATACATTCTTATAAATATGAGTACATTCTTTTTTGGTATAACAATTCTTACTAATACTCACAATAGTATGTGATATTAGAAGAAATGAAACTCAGACACTCATACATTAAATTTGGTATATTTAGATATAATGAACTAATATAAACTTAATGTTTTAGAGTTCAAGTATGCTAATTTTAGATACAGAAAATGTTTTGGCAAGAAACAAAAATTTGAATTCATAGGTTAGGGATATAATTGAAACATGTTTTCTATACATGTTTACTAATATGAATGTCTTATATTTTCTTCTTTATTATCTATGTAATTAAACATGTGCAAAAATCGCCAGAAAAATATCTGAAGTAGGTAGGTAGGTGTGTTTAGCCTTAACATTCTCCTTAATTTTTGGACTGTTGGGTGTTTTAGGAAACTAATAGCAACTAAATTCGATCAAGCCAAATTGAAATATTACAATACTAACACTTAAGTAATTTATAAATACAGACTAACGTGACTGTTATTTGATGTTCAACTTCTTAAAATGTCATATTTTCATATAAGGATCCTTGTTCCATAAAAAGCAAAAGTTATATTGCACACTTTTTTACAAACACTAAATATAATTTGTCAATGTACTTTCTACAGACCTTGAGATGCAATAGTTATAATAGAAAATTAAACATAAAAACAGTTAAAAAGCCGAAAAGGTGAAAAGAAACGACATAAATAATACCTTATGTATTTCTTACATACATGAAAATCAATGATTTCCGACTTACCAATTATGTAATAAACACTATCATCGACAAAAAACTTTACAAAATTTACCACTTACAACACACAAATCGTTTTTATTACACTTTTAACATCACAACCTAAACGTCATTAAACACTACAATTTGACGCAGCCATATTTCTTTCTCAACAATTTCATCACACACACATGTTCCATGTTCGAAACAATAATATACAGGAATCTGTAATATCTACAAAAGCAGATGTTCGTGGAAAATCCGCACAAGATCTGTGGTTTTAGAAGTTTAATATATTTTTTGTATTTTTATAATATTTGTATGAAATTTACATAATTATATTAAATGATTTCAAGTTTAATATTCTTGTTTCATTGAAACACGTATCGTTTCGATGATTCTACAAGTTAGGCAATATACTATACAAACACCACTTGGTCTCATTTAAACATTTTTAAGTAATGTGTTTGTGCTAAAATTAAGTACCTAAATAGGTTTTAATTAAAAAAAAAAAAATACATAAAATATCATCGTATTCTACACCATCGAAAGAGTTTTCAAAGTATCTTAGCACGAGCCCTACACAAACTAATAATTCACATTGTCGTTATTTGTTCGGTTTAGTCCTTACAATACCTCCTTTCATAATACTCCAGTCGTCAGAGACGAAAATGCCACTCAACTGCTAAAAATCATACGAACAAGTTAAATTTTGCCAAGAATATTAATTTTGGGTCCCCAAAAAAGATGCAAAAATGTTTACCACTTTTACCCAAGGGGTTAACACCAAAACCCCCCTCGTAGGGGGGTAAAAACGTAAAAAAATCTATTTACCAAGAATCTGTATGCCGTAGGAAAAAATGTTTCATATAAAAAATGTAGCTGAGTTAATTTTAAACAAAAATATTTAATATCACTTTTTGTGTAGAATGAACCGTTCTCTCAGAAACAACGCTTGAAGCGACCGTCGATTTTGAATGTTAGTTACGTGCGCGAAATCAATGTTCAATAAAATTTGTACCAGCTCAACGGTAACAATTCGATATCTTTAGATCCAAGTGTTCTATCGACAAAAATCAAGATGCGTTTTAAAGGTAAAGAGTTTAGCTGTCGGATGCATTTTTTGTATTTTGCCGCAAGTAAACTTAGATTTTATAAAGGTGTTAAATAAATAAACGAGACGCGATTTTTGCCATTTTTTATGATTTTCATACGTAACTCGCATTCAAAATCGACGGTCGCTTCAAATGTTGTTTCTGAGAGTATGGTTCATTCTACACAGAAAGTGCTAAATAACATTTTTGTTTAAAATTATCTCAGCTACATTTTTTATTTGAAACATTTTTATGTTTTTACCCCCCCAACGAGAGGGGGTTTTAGGGGGAAGCCCCGGGGTAAAAGTGGTAAACTTTTTTGCATTTTTTTTGGGGTCCCAAAATTAATATTCATGGCAAAATTCAGCTTGTTCCAAAAATTAGCAAAATTGACCGTAGTAGCAGTTAAATAAACTCAGCAATGAGACTGGGCTCCCGAGAGAAATCCTGATGAGATTCACGCAGTTAGTATGTTTTCTGCAAATTGTGTGTGCTTTTACTGGATGAATCTAACATGGGTTGGTCGTTTTATTGTACGCAATTAGTTTTTTAACTATTATTAATGAACATAGACGCATATGTATTATGCTATTATTCTGAGTACAAAAACGGCATCCGTACATGCGAACTCCCAAAAAGTCCTCTAGTTCTCGATAAACTCATAACTCTCTGGCTGCCGGACGCATCTAAACATTCCGTATATGTATTTAGCACCTAGGACTTTTCTATTGGTCCTTTGCGGCACGCGGCAATGTTTCAACCAATACGTGGCGAGGTGCCAAACACGTATATGGAATGTTACGTTGGTGCGAAATTCATATACGGAATGTTAAAAATATTCGTAGACAAAAAAGATAACTTTTTATTAAAATCAGTTAAAAGGAGACTGATTCTAAAATATTTGTTAATGACTAAATATGATTAACTAAAACTAAAAGAATGCAGTAGGAAATAAAACAAAATATATTTAAATATATAAAAAAAACTAATGTTTAAAATCTAATATTTATGCGTAATTCAACGCCCTTTCACCATGTTTAGTTGCATTTGTTTGATTTGCTGCGATGTTGGACGAAAGATTGTGACGCCTTAATCTTTTTTTAGAAGGTATATCTTTAAGTGGTCTTCCAAATGGTAATATTTTTGACCCTCTAGTAACTCCCAACTGCCTTCGGCTGATTAAAGTAGGTTGCACACTTATAATGGCCTTGTGTCTAAATCGCCATACCGAGGAACTTCCTCTCATGTTGAAAAAAACTTTCCCAAGCCGTTTTTGTTCTATTATAGAATAATCTTCCGTGCAATAATTTTACCTAAAGTTGATGAATCAGTTCCAAATTTCAAATTTTTATCTTGTAGCGTATTAATAAAATCTGTAAACGAAAATTCTTGTTGTTTATCTGTTTCATTTTTGTTTAATATAATGTGTTCTCTAACAATATTTTCATCAATGTTATCAATGCTTTTATCAATATAATGTTCTGTAATACTAGATCCAGCAAGCTCGCCATAAAATGAAAAAGGTTAAACTTTTTCGCTAAAAGCTAATTTGGCTACGTCGTATCGATCTTCAGAAGTGGTAGCAGGAACGTTGCAAAAAGATATATTAAAAATGTGTGCAATCGCAGCTTGATGCTTGAAAAAAACACCCAATCTTCCAATTTTGCAGCAGCAAAATCCTGTTGCTATATCGACTTCGTAAAGCACACTATTATTTTGCTCACTGGGAACTTTGTATAAATTTTTAGATAATTTATTTAATTGTTAATGTTGTAAATATTTAATTTTTTCTAATTGCCTTTTAAGGAGTAATATGGGAGCTGAATCTATACCATTTGCAAAATTTCGAAGCCGTCTTCTATAATATTATTCTAAGGCAGTACAGCTAAAATCTATTATAGCTATAGCATTAGAAGCTTTGTTTCTATGTAGAACTATGTCTTTAAATAGCCTTACTGATATTTCACTGAAATTGTTGGTTTGCTGGCCATGTGTTGATGCGTCCCTATAAGCGAGGCACCAATCTTCCTTTCTTTTTCAATATTCAGTAATATATTTCTTCCACTGCGATTTTTTTCGTATTTGTAGCTCTCCAGCTTGAAAAATAAATACTTTTATATTCATTTAGCCATTTATATAATGTCTTCTTCATTTCTAATGTCTACTCTGTACTTATTTTTATTAATAACACTGTATTTAAAACTTTTTGGCAAATCAATTATGTAAATAAACAAAGATCTAAACAGCACGTGCAAGTATTTAAAAATGCCGCGAAGGCGAAACATTCATACACATATATAAAATGTAGTAAAAGAAAGAAATAATGTCTCGCTAATGTAAACCATTCCATATATGAATTTCGCACCAAAGTAACATTTCATATACGTGTTTGGCACCTCTCCGCCTATTGGTTGAAACATGCCTTTGTGCCGCAAAGGACCAATAGAAAAGTCCTAGATGCCAAATACATATACGGAATGTTTAGATGCCTACCGGACAGAGGGTACACTCCGTTAAGGTGGGTACCTTTAAGAATTACACCAGAATTAATTCTTTTTCATTTTTTTTACGATATATATGATTAAAAATAAGACTCAGCACAATTTTAATCCGCCACCCCCATCCCGTAATTTTTTCGTTTTTATTTTTTGTTAGGTGGGATGTAATCAATTTAAAAATTTCAAAAAATTCACACGCATAGTTGGGGCTTTTACAAAGCATATCTATTTTTATATGTCCGTATAACCTAAAAATGCATTTGTTTTTTTCGATAAAAGTGTATAATTATTTTTGGAGATGGCTGCAGGTCTAACTTTTTTTATTTTTTATATTTTATCAAAAACTACATTTCAGATATTTCCAGATTTTTGTTCAACATTTTGTTAGGTTATATATAATTGGAAGTAACTGAGTACTTTAGGAAGGAACTTGAATATATAGAAAACTTCAACAGAGAGAAATAATTCAGAGCATTCTTTAAGACAGTTAACATCAACAGAAAAGAATTTAAGGCAACCACAAGCCAATGCAGAAGTCAGAATGGTGACCTATTAACAAAAAGGAAAGATGTATTGAATAGATGAGTGGAATACTTTAACCAGGCACTTAATATAGAATATAGAGGAAGAAAAAGGAAACCTGGAAGACGAAAGATATGAGGTAAGGGGAATAGTCGAGAGGGAATAGGAACCACCAACGATTCTTAAACAAATCACCCGGAATAGATAATCTCCCAGCTGAACTATATAAAGAAGGTGGCCACGATATCATAATGGCATTACAGCAGCTTAGAAAAGAAATATGGACACAGAAATCCCTCCTCGATGATTGGAAATTGAAATACCATCCTCCACAAAAAAGGAGAAATCTTTTAATGCTCTAACCATAGAGGAATTACGCTTCTAAATGCAGCGTATAAAATATTTTACTATTAGTACTATGTCACTGTATGGCACCATAAATATGCAGAACGGATAGTAGGAAAATACCGGACTGGTTTCAGAGGTGGTAAATCGACAGTTCATCAGATTGCAACCCTGAAACAAATTTTAGAAAAAAACACTGGAATATGGCATAGATACTCATCACATATTTATAGACTGCAAAGCAGCCTACGACTTTGTGAATAGAAGGGAAATGTTCAAAGCAATGAAAGAGCTAGGAATACCAAATCAGTTGGTAAATTTTACAAAACTAACTCTTGAAAAAGTTGAATGTAGAGTAAGAATTCAGGGGGAACTGTCTGAACCTTTTAAAACAAATAACGGGCCGCGCCAGGGAGATCCTCTCTCCTGTATACTGTTCAATCTGGCTCTGGAAAAAGTAATACGTATGTCACAAATCATAACCATTGGGTCAATATATAATAAATCAGTACAAATCCTTGCCTATGCTGATATCAATATTTTGGGATCAATCTTCTCCTTAAATCCACAATTATATTGAGAAATACAAAAATAAAACTCTACAAAACAATAATACGCTCAGTCCTAACATATGGTTCAGAGACCTGGACTCTAACAAAAAGTAATGAAAACGTTATGATGTTTCGAAAAAAAGTACTAAAGCGAATCTATAGCGCAGTGAATGAGAATGGAGTGTGGAGAAGACGATACAACTTCGAACTTTATAGAATATACCAGCAACCAGATGTCGTAAAACATATTAAGATAGGACGTCTGATATGGATATTGCATGCAATGCGGATGGAACAAAATGACCCAGCTAGAAAAACGCTCCTTGATAGACCCATTGGTCAGAGAAGAAGAGGAAGACCCAGAACAAGGTTCCTTGATAACATCGATGAAGACATGAGAAATATGGAAATACGTGCTTGGCGTAGAAAGGCGATGTATAGGGTGGAGGCTAGGACCCACATAGGGTTGTAATGTCTTTTTCAGATTCTTAAGGGTTTTTGTGAATTTTTGCAGTGTTAATCATAATTTTTTGAACAAACGGATATAACCTGAATTATTTTTTTCATTTTTTTACGTTTTATGTCATTAAAAAATAAGACTTAGCTTAATTTTAGCCCGCTAACCCCCTTCCCTTGTCCAAAAACGTCATTTTTTTCTTGTTTTTTAGGTGTTTCAAACAATTTAAAAATTTCAAAAAATTCTCTATTTTTATCTGCCTTATGTTTATTAAATAATTGATTCTGCCATTCTTGGGTATTTGATATGTCTTGCACTATCGGTATTTGTTTTCGTAGGACATATAAGTTATTTTCCATTCTGCTCAAGGTTTCATTTCTGATTTTCTTAAAAAAATTCTACGATTTGAGAGTCCTTATTGTACGTAATATATAAGGTATGTTTTTTTTTCACCGTGAAATTTTTCTTTGAGTTTTGGCAGTTGGATGTATATATATATATATATATATATATATATATATATATATATATATATATATATATATATATATATATATTAAACTTAAAGTTAAGATTAATATTATTATAAAAATTAATATTAAACTCACCAGTCTTCCGAGTTGAACCGCGTCGATATCCATTTTGCCGAGCTTTCGACATCCTCTCTGATGTCTTCTTCAGGGCTTCCGAGGTCTCAGCCTCCCGAGCCCCAGACATTACTACACTCACTAGTCACTTCTAGTTCACTCACTAGTTCACTACTGAGTACTAGAAGTGACTAGTGAGTGTAGTAGTGTCTGGGGGCTTTTGAAGCTGAGACCTCGGAAGCCCTGAAGAAGAGAAGAGGATGTCGGAAGCTCGGCAAAATGGATATCGACGCGGTTCAACCCGGAAGACTGGTGAGTTTAATATTAATTTTTATAATAGTATTAATATTAGCTCTAAGTTTAATTGTACCAACCGCGGAAATCTTTCCGAACATATATATATATATATATATATATATATATATATATATATATATATATATATATATATATATATATATATATATATATACATCAATCATCAATGATGATCAAACTGAATGAAATGATACGAAATAATAAAAAGTTTTTATTATTTTTATTTAATTTTCTTACACTATCTTCATTTACAATATAAAAAATAAACCAACACCATTTTACCACTGATTTCATACAGGATGTTTAAAAGTTAACGTTATTTGTTGCACTAAAATAGTATGAGTACATGATTGAAAGAAATAACGTAAATATTTATATTAATTTGAAATTTTGAGTGACAAAATATTCACTGGTTAATAACTTTTGATGAAGAACTTACTATCAGATATAAAGAAGAATGTAACATTACTCATATTTATTAAGGAATGCGAAGAATTATTAAAACACTCACTTAACTGTGATCAATAGATATAACAGATAGGAGAGTAAAAGTAAAATAGCAATATTTATTTTCAAAATCAGTCAAAACCAAATACAGGCTAATGTGTTTAATACAACTCATTAAATTTCTTAAACAACCTGTACAATAAAAATTTTCTTCCGTCGAACTATAAAAAATGACATTTTAGTATACATTTTCGAAAGAAAAATGCCACTTTTTTAGACATAATTTTTTTCGCCAGCTGGCGCTGCTAATACGACGCTGAAACCGTTTGGATTCAGTTTTTAGCATGATTTACAATTACAGATATGTGACAGTTTACAACATTATTATAGATAATAATAAAAATAATGTTATTTTTTCCCTTTTTTCATTCACTAAACATTTTTCGATAATAAACATTTACCCAAGTTAATTTTGCGCAATAATCAGAAAGACTGACTCGGGAAGATCTTCACTATTTACCAACTGACACTTATTGCAGAGATAATTTTTATTTGAAAATTGAAATTTAACTTTCTTATTGCTTACTATATTTACTTTAGTTCAGCTTATCCCATCATTTTTACGATCTTGCTTGTTAGTGGGTTAATATTATCTGTCACATTTTATTGTATACTCGTCGGCAAATAGTCAAGATAATGAAACAAAATACATCTTGGGTTTAGTTTAACATAGTTAATAATTATATTAATTGCAGAGAAAAAGGTATCTATATTAATCTCTAATTTGTTAGATATTCTTAACGTCGACGGAAAATGTAATACACATTTCGGCGAAAAAGAATCTATTACCATTCATCTTAGTTCAGGAAATGAAGCTCGAAAAAAGTTAAAACCTCGCAATTTTTTCGTCCTGCATGGATTGAGTTGAAATTTTAACAGAAGGTAGGTGATAGCCCAAGGATCAAAATCTATACCGAACCGAAGTGCGCTGAAGGGTTTTAGGGGTAAAAACTACCCCTAATTGTCAAAAATTATAAAATAACATATTAAACCTGAATATGGGTAAGATTTGGTTTGAATTAGTTAAATAATGATTATTTTATACTTTTGAATAGAGTTCCATCATATTTCAACCCTTAAAAAGCAACCCTTGTTAGAGGTTAATGTAAGAAAATTAGTAATTCTAAAAAAATGATTTCGCCTTGGATCGATTTGGATAAAAATTTGGATTTAAGCTCAGCTCACCCTCTGCTTTATAGTTTATGTCATGCCGATGAACCCTGAATGTTCTTAGGGGTGAAAACTACCCCTAATATTCAAAAATTGTAAAATAACATTACAAATCTTAAGATGAGTGAAATTTGGTTTGGATTAGTTAAATAGTGATTTTTTTATATTTTAAAATACAATTTCATAAATTTTCAACCCTTAAAAATCAATTGTTATGAGTGCTATAGGTGAAAACAATTTTTTGCCAAAATTTTGCAAGTTTTTAACTTTTGAAAATCACCCTTTACAACATTGCAGTTTTTATAAACTAATTTAATAGATATAAATTGAAAAAAGTAGAATTAAATACAAAAAAATTTATCAACATAAAAAGGCACCATATATTCTTATACATTTACATAAATAGTTGAAAATATTTACATTTATAGGTAAAACAATTATAATATTAATTTTATTCGTCATCAATTACATCTTCATCGTGATCTATGTCATCCTCATCTTCTTCAATTATTGGTGGACTATTATTGCACCCTTCACCTGAGCACCCAGAACAAGTAGAGTTACAGTATAAATCAACTTTTCTGCACCCACATGAAACGCCGCATCCTTTTTTGCATTGGCAAAAAATAATTTTCAAAAGTTCATCGGATGCAGGTTGTTTGTTCATGCGTACGGGTAATAACAAACCATCTTTGGAATACCATCCCCAATCTGTTGCTCTGATATTTTCATTGCCAAGCCACTGTTGAATTTGGTAATAGCATCTTTTTGAATGCTCATCTAAGGCATCAACAGTGGGCAGAAGGGATGATAGCTTAACCGCACAGTTTGTCGTTGTAGCTTTGATGAACTGTTCGTGCCGCATCTGCTCGAGAAAAGCTTCCAAATCTTTTATTTTTTTAACTTGGTAAGCTGCGTGTCTTTAACAGTTCCGTACAACATTATTGCACAGTATCTGCCAGCATCTAAAATATCTTCAAGCTTAGCAGTACTACTGTAAAAAATTTCGGCATGTTCCCTCATGTCCGGTCTTTTTGAAAATTTCAAAAAATTTTTTTTTTACCTTTATTGTAAAAAGCAGATACAGTATCACAGCCAGTAAAAGCATGGAAAAAGCTATTAATTTTGAACTATCTGCGTACCCTATTTCAAAACTTTTAGATGAATATAATGTAGAAGAAGAATTTTGTTTCCCAAGTTTGGGAAAATAAATATCTTTCTCTATTTTTTCTAAATTAGCTCTGGCTGTTAAGATAACAAGGATGTCGATATCTTCTGCTACAATGATTTTTTGTAAATCTGACCTATCCTGAATAGCCAATTCAACGACTAGCCCGTCAGCTTCACCTTCACTTTGATGGCATTGAATAGATTGATTCTTGAATTCCGCTATAAGTAGTTGCAGAAATTTATTTTTATTTTCATAATTTGAAAAAAATATATCTTGGGTCACAGAAACAGGCATGTTTGGTGTGATCTGGTAAACTTTACAACCTTCATTTTTAACGATAGAGTGTTTCTTCAAAAACGATTTTGTAGAGGGTTTTAAGAGCTACAAGGATCTGTGAATTAAATCTTTTTGGAACCCTTGGTTTTTAAATGGGGTGAGTTTAAAGGGCTCGAAAAAGATGGTGCTTGATCGTAAATCGATGCTTTAAACGGCTATATCTCGCCAAATATTCATTGTACAACAAATCTAAATAAAGGAAAATTTTAGTCATTAAAAAAGCTACAATTTTGTACATTTTTATTTTTTTCATATATTCAGTATTTTCGGGGATATTTAAAAAAAGAATGGTAAAAAATATGAAATTGTAAATCGTTTCTCGCTTTAAGCTGTACTTTTTCTAAAACTAAGCATTTTAAATGGGTCAAACTTCTTGGACGTATTAACAATACATGTACAAAGAGAATTGCAGAAGGGTGAAGATCGATTTTAATTATGGCGGTAATTAGGGGGTTGTTTTCATCGATTTTTTCGTAAAAAAATGAGGTATTGACCTTATTTTCATCATCTCACTTAATTTTTGAGCTAGAGTCTTTTTTTTATGATAGGTCTATTTATGCTCTTTAAAAAAGGTTCTATGAGTTTTCTTCCAAAAATGCATCATTTTCCCGATATTTGACTTTGAATCTTTCAAATTTGGCATTTGAAGAAAACCGCTGAACATTGATAGGCCGTATTTCGGTTCTTATTATATCGCAAAGAAATTTTAAAAAATGAATTGTATTTGTCTTTTTAAAAGCTACAAATTTGTTTTCTACAATTTTTTTGATAAAATGCATCATTTTTGAGTTATTCGCGAAAAATCGATTAAAAACGTCGATTTTTTCGTCTAAAAGTTGTTACTTTCAATCGCGAATAACTTGAAAAATATCAGTTTTACAAAAAAAATGTATAGAACATTTTTTGTTTAGAATCACTTTTTTAATCGAAACCTGTGGTTAAAATGTAAAAAAAATTTTTCACCCCCGAGATGGGGTGGCAACCACCCCCAAGGCTTTGGCGCACTTTGGTTCGATATAGATTTTGATTGTTAGGCTATTAACTACCTTCTGTAAAATTTCAAGTCAATCCACGCAGGACGAAAAAATTGCGAGGTGAAATGCTTCATTTTCTGGACTATCTACTTGTTTGCCAACTTTGGACTGAATAGAAACTCTTTCGATATAAATTTTTCTAAACTAAGTATTCATATAACAAAATAATCTAATTTTAATAATAGTTTTTATCGTCAACCGTCAGAAGGGCGTAACATATTGGACGAGATAGCCATAAGAAAGAGGATACGAAACAGTTGATACAGTTGTTATTGCCAATAGCTTGCCTAAACTCTGCAACTGATTGAAACGCAACGAAATTGTAGAATGCAGCGAGCGTTACGGCATCCTTCGTTAGAAAAACACATCGACATTTTCGAAATGTACCTGTATAAGAGAATAACTAGGGCAGTTTTGCATTCGTTAGGTGTCTCTTTACTTTCTAACAATAAAACATGATACAACATTCCGTAAATAAATTTTAGGTAAAATATTTGTTTACGGTTGCAGATAAAAACTTGTATGCGCCATGTCAGTAAAGTGCCTTTATGGAACTCGCCTGTGAGTTGCGTCGTTCCTTTCGTTATATTATAGACTCACAATCTCAGTCTCGTTCTACTAAATACCACTTTACTAGCTTGGTATATGTTGCTATAACGCTGTTACAATCCCATGCCTAAAAAAGCGAAGGATTGTGAAGAAAAAGAATATTATACTGCCAAAAATTGGTTGATCTAAGGCTAATAATATTTATTGTCCTGAAGTAGTATCAAATTGATAAACTAGGAAAATTGGCACAAGAAACATAAAAGTTTATTTTTTTTTAAATTCCCACACCTATTTGAAAGATGATACAACGCTTTATAGCTTTAACAGTCGTACAATTGAATACTCCTGACACAATATCCAATGAGAATAATAGCAAAATTTTTTCCTGGTGTTTAAACATGGCAATTTTCATAATTTTACCAATTTTATTGATTTAAGTATCAGTTCGAACTCAGTTCTAAAAACGAAAAATATATATCCTATTTTTATAAAATTCGTCCATATTGCATTCCTCTTGAATGGGGATAAGGACTGTTTCTCAGGCTCGGACTATCCCTTAAGAAGATTTTGCTGCCAAATAATGATCCGCTGGTGCTGCTTCCTGAGAAGAGGCTTCGTGAATAGAAGACAATTCCTTTTCCGTCTCTTTTTGATTTTATCATGGAACATGCGGTGATGATAATTGCCAAAAAGAAGATGAAGCCTAGAATGCAAAAAGCTGTAGCCATTTTATCGTGAGAGACGCAGAATGTCCGATCTCCGGGAATGTTCATGAATGAATACGACACTGGACCTGTAAAAATAAGTTAATGTTAGTTTTGACAAATTGATACAGCTGGTCTCGAGAAGATGATCACCTAAAATATTTCAGTTCTGAATTAAGCAATTAAGGTGTCTTTAGTACAGACACGAGCAAGTTTTTCATCGGCACTCATCTAAAGGCGGACTCAAACGAGTCGTGTACTTTGCAAGTACACAATTATTTGCCTAGTTTGCAAGTGTACGAGCTTTTAGATTGCGATGGCCAGCAAGGCGCTCACACGACGTGTACAATTCACAAGTATACGAGCGTGAACAGACGCAGACGTGGCAAGTATACGCAAGTATTCTTAAAAACCTTGATAACTAAATTAGTGGTGTGACTGTCAATATGGCTAGAGGTCGTCCGGAAAATCTCGTTGTTTCTTCCGTAGCTTTTGTTGTGATGATCTCTGCTTATTTAATTAAATTATAAAAAAGAGAAGTAGATGGTGGATGGTATCCTTAAATAAAAGTCGGAACAGGTAAATACCTGTATTTAAAATTAACTACAACAGTATTGTAGATACAGAAACTGAAAAAAATATATAATTTTTTTTCGTAGATACAGTGCCACCCATATGTTGCAGGATTTTAAACGAGAACCTTTGGGCCATGTGGCCATTAGCGAATCTTTTTTTTCTTCAGTTCATTTCATTTTCATTTAGGTATAGTGTACTAGTCTAGGCATCATTAACTGCATTACGATTTTTATGTTCTTTATGTTTGGTCATCCAAATGACTGGCTCATTTTTATAGCTAATAAAAATTAAGAAACTGCAACACAACGTCATTTGTCCACTCTATTTCAATTAAAAAAAAATACACACAAATAAAACTTCTGTGCGCCCCTGAGGACTTTGAACTTTGAAAACTAAATGAATAGTCGCAGTAACTGCCAATTATTTATACATTTCTTTTGAGCGCCTATGCAAGTATAGACAAGTACGTACTTCGCAAGTGTACGAATAATTGTGATTCCATGGCAAATATATATACCCAAGTTTCAGTCCGGCTTTACCTTGAGTGAGTTTGCACGTAAATTCGCGTAGTGCTTAAGCACATGTCTGTAGATCGGTAGCATATTGATGTGGATTACAATATTTGTGTTACTCGGCTAAAACGCCGTCTACACTCTCGATCGAAGTTCTTCGGACTCTTTGACTCGGACGTAAAAAACCGACACAAAACGGAAGTAGAACGAGTCGAAGCGAAGTCACATGAAGTACCTGTCTACACTCTCGTACTCGCTGCACTTCGATCAACTTCGCGAGTAGTATAGTGGCCGCTTAAGTTATGAATGCATCCGGGGCATCAAACTTTTTGGTTTCGACTCTACTTAAGATCAGTGTAGTTCGGTCAGTCACGTAATCACTGCAAATTCAATGTCACTGCGGCTATGTGTGGCTTGTGTTTCTGTAATTTTGCTTTGTTGGTAATATTTTTTAAATTTTTGATCGTTACAATGACAAGTAAAAAACGTATAGTTGATTGAGAATATCGTGTTTTAAAAGATGAGGAAATAGTTTTTCACACTTATTAAGGATAAATCCGTGTGTTATTTACAATGAATCTTTAGCTGCATTCATTTATGAAAATATGACCGAAGAATAACAAAAGAAAAAACAAGTCTACTTAAAAAACTGTCAGTTTAGAAAAACTTTTTAAAAAACAAAGCTGTTAGCTCTATACATGCCAGTTGTAACATTAAATATTGTAAAAGATATTGTTTGATAACGAATTGAATTTGTAAATACTTATATGCTCCAAGTAGGTATATGATATTGTTACGACAGTTCCTTAAGATTTATTCCATATAGAAAAGCTTCTTTCACGAATAAGAAGAAGTATTAAAAATCTAGAATGTCAATATGCCATCGAAATACCCCGAAATGTCTCGTAAGGTCTGGAATGTCAGAAAATGTATATACACAGGAAGTTGACAGTTCATGTAGTAGTAGTAAATTAAGTTTTTGAATAAGGTAGGTGCGCTAAATATTGCCACTGTTCCTAATACTGCCACTCCCTATATCACAGATAGTATGGCCGCTGCAAGTAAGTTTTTCCCGTTGACCCTACGCAAGATATATTCAAATTTTCTGGATTTTTGTAAATAAGATTATGTAACTACACTCCAGTAGTTCTTATTTTGTGAATTGTATGAATGATTTCAAATGCAATTTTTAGTTTGGGAGTTTTTTTCTGCACATCATTTGTTCCTAATATTGCCATCGCTAATAATTCCGAATATTGCCAGTGGCAATATTGGGGACTAAATATTAAACTCTTTTGCAGAATGCAACGGAAATGTCAATCAAAGGTGTTGGCAAAGCTTACAACCTTACTCGCTGAACGCTAGGTCTTCATCACAGAACACAAAACCTCGTAAGAAAGCTTGGAAGATCACCGACGTTGTCTGCAGCACAAGAACATGATCTTGTCGAAAGAATTCACCTATCAGCTGAGGTAGAAATGCCTATTAAAAGCAAGATTCTAATGAAAAGTGGGTTTTCTTACGCTAAAATAAATCAGATACCAAATCCGTTTTCTAGACTCGAATAAAGCTGGTAGAAAATGGCTTAAGTTATTCTTGTGAAATTTTTCTCAAAAAATGAATAAAACAATCGTCGATGATTACTTTCATAAATTGAGAGATAGCATAGAAAAATTAAAACTGTTTGATCACCTGGTAACATATAAAATATGGACTAAAAAGGATGCAAATTGACAATCCATAAGGAACAAATTATTTTTGCTAAAAGGGAAGAAAAACGGGTACATTTAACCGCACCCGAGGTTGGAGAAAACGTGTCAATTGAAGTGTAGGTTGCGGAAATGCGCTTGGTCAACCTGTACCACCTTTTGTGTCTTTTAAAGGCCAAGGGTTTAAACCTGAATGGTCTGATTACTTGCCCCTGGCTCAAAAGCTATTGTTACAAATAAAGGTAGTATGCCATGCGAAGCATTTGTTTCATGGCTTGACCATTTCTCTTCATTCAAAAAGCCTGGTCCTACCCTACTAATATTAGATACACCTAAAAGTCACCTAGATATTTCCATAGTTGAGGCAGCTAACCAACGGACATAACTTTATATTGTCTTCCTAGCAACACGTCACACGAATTGCAACCTATGAATAAATCAGTATTTAACTTTTAGTTATAGTTATAGTTTTTAACAACAAACCCTGACAAGACGAGTACCAAAATGAGGTTTGGCGACATTTTTTCTCGTTTGGCTAAAAGCAATGACACCGTCAAACATTATCTCCAGTTTTGCAGTCACCGGCATTTATCCGTTTAGACTAGACGCTATTCCTGAAGCTGCCGTTTCACCAAGTTTATCAAGTGCCAGATAAAACTATTAACCAAAAAAAAACTGGTAATTAATGTCTCAAGTAGCGAATCATTACCAGATTTTAGTCTTCACGATAACTCACTTGACGATGTCTCTAGTGAAGATGAACTTATAAAAAGATCTAAGAGGAGCAGCAACTTTGAAGATGACAGTCCATTAATTAAATTAAAATATAAACAGAAAGGCAATACGATTACAAAAGAAATAACAAAATGTAATCCGGGGTCTAATTAAGTAACAACTTCTAATTCTAAAAAATGTTTAAACAGTTTTTTTAAAGATATTTAAAGAGGTACTTGAGGAATCCAAGGATGTTGTAGAGGTGAATAGAGTAAATATCAACAGCATCAGATACGCCGATGATATGGTGTTGATTGCAAATTCTAACTTGAGTTTACAACGATTCACCAACAGGATTAACTTGATCTGCCAGCAATTTGGTATGAAAATAAACATTAAGAAAACCAAAGTGATGTCAATCCGAGAAAATCAAAATGTACCTCAACCTTGCACCATAAACGGGCACATTTTAGAACAGGTCAACAAGTTCAAGTACTTGGTCCTTCAATCCTGATCTATAATAGAACAGGCCAGAAAACCTTTCGAAAAAATCAAGAGACTGCAATACAAATCGATACAACTTGAGAAAGTCGACTACGTTTATCAGTATGCTACGTCTGGTCGACTCTTCTCTATGCAGTTGAAACTTGGACCCTCAAAACATCACGGTAAATAAATTGGAGGCGTTTGAAATGTGGATCTATCTGAGAATCCTCAAGATTTCATAGACAATCTCACATCTTAAACGAAGAAGTGCTGCAGAGAATAGGCAAGGAACGAGGACTTTGTAACACAGTGAAAGCTAGAAAAACATCATACCTAGGTCACATTCTGAAAACTAATAAGTATCAATATGCTCAACTAATAGTAAAGATCGGGTAAAAGAGAGGACTAGAAAGGAAAAGACTATCGTGGCTAAATCTGACAATGGACAGGGCTAAATTTTGAACAGCTAATAAAAATAACTGAAGACAGAGAAGAGTTTGCAATTGTAGTAGCTTTTGCAATGTGTTATTGTTCTGAGGCCAAAAAGATACCGTATTGCTCTTTTTTGTAATTTAAAAATAACATCAGATTGGGCAGCTGTACTATAACCCCGAAAAGGAAAGCCATATCGAAGATGAGACTCAAATAAAGAAAAGTATGTTATTTTGGAAGATGCTAAATTGATTTTCTTCGAAACTGATCTTATTGCATAGCAGGCTGAGGCTAGTTTGTTACTTAACAAATCGATATGAAGGGACCATTTAAGGTTGCTGTTTATAAAAATAAAAAAGAAATTTTAGAGAATTAATTATACTGATCTGGCTGTTATTAAGAAGTAAGGGTTGAAGAGCTCCTTTATAGGATAATGCTAATGGATACAGGCTACAGAAGACTGTATTAAGTGCATATCATGTGCTGAATGGTGGCATGAAAAGCGCAGTGCCTACGCAGGTTTTGGATCTTATAAATGTGACCTATGTTCATAAAATTACGTGCGCAATCTTACAATTCTAAATGCGTACTTTTAAAAAGCGGTTTATAAGAGTGCGCAAAAGCACTTTTTTTTAGTTTCACTTTTTTTAATTAAAGTAATAATGTTTAGTTCGCAAATTATAATTGATTTTGTTGTTTATGTATCAACAGGCTTAAATAAAAATAAATATACTTTCAACGAAATTGGTTTGGATTTTACACTTTTCTTGAAGTACTCTACCCTAATCCTGTTTTCATTCATCACCCCATGTGCTAGTCTTTCATTCCAGACTTACCTTTTATTATCTTAATAATGTTACAATATTTACAAACATTTTTTTAATCACAAAATAAATAATGTATTTGTGGGTAGATGCTTTATTACTTACCTTAAACCAACAATCTGCGCTTTGGAATTTATTATGACAAGTCTGGACATTCTAAAGTAACCAAATTTAAGTATTTTACAAAAGTGTTCTAAATTGGGTGCGAAAGAAGAGGAAAAAGAGAATAGACAATTACCAGTGCAAATTTATATTTATATACAAAAATGTACAAGTATCTATTATATACAAAAACAATGGTGAATTTATGGAAATAACTATGTACACATGCTGTCCAGTTGTTGTTCCTCCACTTACCGCTAGATTCGAACGAGTCTTTGGCTCGTAAATCATCAATTTCGGGTGCCAGTACTTCCACACTATTAAAAACTTCCAATCTGTCAAGAATTTCTCCGTCCAGTAAATCTGAAAATCCTCTTCCACTTCTATTATTTTCATCTGATAATTTATCGTTATTGCAATTTACCTGAAACCAAAAGTTTATTGAGTTAAAAACAATTCTGAAAAGGAGATTTTTAATGAACAAAAATATATACTTGAATACTCCAGTAGTCAGAGAAAAAAATACCATTGAACCTATAAAAATTAAACGAACAAGCTGAATTTTGCTGAGAATGTCAATTTTGGGACCTCAAAAAAGATACAAAGAAGTTTACTACTTTTACCTCCCGGCTTTACTGTAAAACGACCCCTCGTAGGGGGGAAAACGGAAAAAATCATCGATTTAGCAAAAATCTGTACGCCGCAGAAAAAAAAATGTTTCAAGTAAAAAATGAAGCTGAGATAATTTTGAACAAAAATGTTTTTAAGCACTTTTTGTGTAGAATGAACTGTTCTCTCAGAAACAATGCTTTAAGCGACTGGTGATGTTGAATGTCAATTACGCGCGAGTGTCATTGATATTTTTGTTAGTCGTTGGATACCGTCGGTGTTAAATAGCTTTATGAGTTCAGCATATGCATTGTAAGGTCCAGGAGCTTTGTATCTTTTAGTTGTGATATTGTTTTTTCCACTTCATCTGATGTGATTGTTAAATGGTCATTACATATGTAAGACGGAGGTTGTTCGGACCTATTATCATCAAAGAGTTCTTGTGTATATTTGATCCATATGCATATTTCTTGATTTTTATCCGTAACGATCTTCCCCTGGTGATCTTGCAGTTTGCTAGCTGTGTTGGATTTTTGAACACCATGTTTTTATCTGGTCTTGTTTAAGGTTTCACATATATTCTGCAGTAACTCTTCTGGATCATATGTTTGCAACATGTTACTTACCTTTTCTAAAAGAATCCGTGCGACTGTCTCTTTTGTTGAGGATAAGTCTGAGAATAGTCTCCGAAAACGTGTCTATGTGTATAGATACCTTTTGAATTTTGCTGCAGCAGAGGTGGAGGCTATTTCTTCCTTTTTTTTTTAAGTGAAATCTATATCTTCTCATTTCTGCGTCTCATAGCTTTTTTCCTTGCTTCTAATCTAAGTAGGTAATATGTTTTCTTTTTTCATGACATTTGGGGTGCTTAGAGTCGAAATAATGCAATTTAGTAATTTTTCTAGATGTCATAATTGTTTGCCATGCACAAGATAGCAATTGTGAGCAATTTCGAGACGTTTGTTCTGGATTCTGACACCTAAGCGTTTAGGTTTTAAATTATCTGAATATCACTCATCACTCAGGATGAATGTGAAGACTGGCTCATTTAAAAACCAAGACAAAAACATATTACTATGAAGAATACGGTCAATATTCGTCATTACTTTTTCTACCAAAGGTTAAGACATACGTTTCATTGGGTATTATTTGGGATCTTTCTAATGCAGTGTAATATAATTCTATTTTTGTTGATAACTAAGTTGTAAGCAGTTGTGGAATCATCGATCACACAAAACTGAATTACAGCCCTCATATAACTTTTTGATACATTTTCGATGATAAATATAGTTTCATATCCTTTAAAAATACTTAAAAATTACTATTGAACATGACTAAAAATATTTTTGATATAGGTAAGCGGAACAAACACTTTAACAAATAAAAAACGGTAATAAATTTCATTGCATTTGGAAAGATGTTACCTAGACCCTGATATGTTTTCACTAAATAATCATAGTAATAACTAAAACTAAAATTCAATATATTACCCTTGGACATAATCCTTTACACAACTGTAGTCCACAAGAAACGTGTAATGTATCTCTATCAGGAAATTTAAAGGCCGGAAATCTGGTAACTGCTTGTTGGTTCTGCATCAAAGCGATCGGTCTTATTGGACCGTACTGAAGAGACGGCATCAGGAACTCATCTATAGGACATCCATTTTCGTTTAAAAGTTTTTGTGAGGAATCACCTAGACCATCATGGGCAAGGCAATCTACTACACGCCAACCAATACCAGCTGCAAGAAATAAACATAGATACTATAAAATATAAACTAAAAATACAGATCATCACAGATATATTTATTGATATCAAAGATATATTGACAAAGGAAGGAAACATTTTAGCAAAATGGTCCAAGGAATGCGAAACAGCGAAAGAATGTAAGAAAGTAGGAAACCACAAATAAGGAATTACTATTTGAATCAGCATGGAAAGAAAATGGCAAAGAAAAAAAAAACAGAATATTTAAGATTTTTCCTTGCATATATATCTGTATCCGTGCTCTTTTCACGTATCTCGTTTGTTATTACACAGTAGTGTAATATCAAACAATAAACACCACAGAGACTTTAAGTTACTTTCTTTATAACAGTTTTTATTATTATTGATTATATAGGAATATAAGCAGATAGCCTACAAGAGCTAGAACAGGTAAATTCATTCTACTACTGATTACAGAGGTTGTTTGCCAGGACCCTACTCCAATTAATCAAATGACAACTAAAAATGAATAGTTCTATTCAATCTAAAATTTCTACTACTAATGATACACCAGACTATTTATTACAGCGCAAAAATAAACCAGTATGTAAAGTGTGTAACAGTGTTCTAACGGTAAAATATTTTTTAATACAGTGTCCCAAATATAACAGTGATCGACGGAAATATGGTCGTTTTTTTAGATGTATAGAAATGTAAGTTGGTAACACTTTTTTAACTGTTGGCCATTTTGACAGCTGTCAAGTGATTTGTATTAAGTTTGGTTTGGCATTTCAGCATGAACAGGCTTGACGCCTAAACAACGCTTCCAAATTGTACAAATTTATTTTGAAAATTGTGGTTCTGTTCGAAATACGTATCGCGCACTAGGTTCATTTTATGGTCAACATAATAGTCCATCAGACCCAGTAATTCGATTAACCATGGAAGGTTTTTGCACCACGTTTACTGTAAATAATAATATGCATCCACAGACACGTCGTATTGTGCGTACAGAACAAGTTGTTGCTGCTGTAGAGCGTAGCATACAGGAAGGCCCGAATCAGTCTATCTGTCATCGTGTACAGCGGTTGGATACCTGTCCATCGACTTATTTGTGGAAGATTTTGCACAAAGATCTTGCTTTCTGTGCTTACAAAATCCACCTTATGCAAGAATTGAAGGTACATCATCACCTAGCAAGGTGTAGATTCGTAGATTCGGTGAGTGGGTCCAAAATCAGGTTGCCGTTGATTCCGATTTTCATAAGCGAATTTTTTTAGCGATGAAGCTCACTTTTGGTTAAATGGCTACGTCAACAAACAAAACTGCCTTATTTGGAGTTAAGATAATTCTTAAATGTATGTTAAGGAACCATTTTATTTAGAAAAACTGACTGTTTGGTGCGCTTTATAGTCTGGTGGAATCACTGGACCATACTTCTTCCATAAAAACGATGCTAACCAGAACGTTACAGTCTATGGTAACCGCTATAAAGCCATGATTACTGCCTTTTTCATTCCCCAATTGAACAAACATGATGTGCATGAGCTGTCCTTTTTTTTTTGGAAATATCATATACCAGAAATCATATTTAAATTATAATTCCCAAAAGATTATCTTTCTAATAAAGTCAATTTCATGTCAATTTATAAAAATCATCATTGTTTTATTCCATTTTAAAGTTCTATATGTCTAAAAAAACACCCTTTATAACACATCCGACTCCCTAAAAGATACCCTAGAAGAAAACACAGATACTCAAAAGATATTTTCTTATCTTAAAGACTGCCAATTACTTCAAAATATCAAAAACAGACATTGTAATATACCTACATATTATAAACTTATGTATATCCATTATTTATATCAACTGTCACATTATTCTAAATACGCTAATGACACACCGTTATTAAATTCATTGTTAAATGCACAAAATTACCTGGCAGCGTTGCTTTAATACTTAAGGAAGCCGTTTCTCCAACTTGCAAAGTTCCAGAGGTTTTCTCGTCGTTATTCTCTGGCACAATTTCCATCCATGCTCTCGCTGCCGATAAAGCTTCGTCTATTTCTTCATCAAGTTGTTGTCCATCCAGTTCTTTGGACCAACCTTCCTTTTTCATTCTACCAACCCTAGAATAATATTTAGAAATATTAAGCCCAACCATTAATTAAATCTTAAAACACAAGTGATAAAAATCGAAACCTAATATAAGATAATAAAATAAAGAAGGAATGTTTTAATATAACTGTGTGTTTAAATAATTCAGGTCTTGTTATAAAAATCTAAAAAATATTCCAGTTACATCTAAATATGTATGTCACTTTAATGGCGAAGGTAAATCAATTTGTTTTGCTGTGATATTGATTTTAAATAAATCAAATAGCCTGCTATAGGTAGTCACAAGCTGTTGAGGCTGTTAAAAGACTTTTAAAGCGATGGGAGATTTAACGATCTTTTCTATGACTTTCTAGTTTGTAAATGCAAAATCTATTAAAAAACGTTTTAATAAGAATAGAACGATAAAAATATATAGGCCTATAGTTTAAATTATTTCTTATAAGAATAAAATGAAATTTAACCTAGATTTACTGACCCTCACTTTTGGTGGTTCAGATATTGTGTATACAAAAAGGATCTGATTTATATGCAGGCGTGTAAAAGATTCGATCCAAATTGTTTGTTTTGTACCGAACATTGTATTTTAATGTCACACTGAGTTAGTGCCAGGGATAGTCTTCTATAGATTGTCTCAAAGTGACTAGTCTGTACAGGGTAAAGACACAACATCGATGCCATACTGCTTTGCAAACTTGTATTAAAATAAGCGTCACTTCTTACTACTTAGCCTAATCCATCTTTTGTGTTGAGGGTAGCTTAAGTACTAATGCCCACTAACGACCCTGCCTGGCTTCCTTCTGTCAGTGGTTCTCAAATAATATTTGCTAAAACATACTTGGGTTAAATTAAAATAAAGTAGGAATTAAGAAATGCCTTTTATTTATGTCACACAAGAATTGTGTTTTTAATTCTACAGTATGTGCTAGCGATACAAACCATTTGTTTATAGATTTAAATAAAATCGAATAAAATAAAACTAAAATATAAAGAAACATTTTATTTATGTATTGTTCCGTTCAAAAGTTAAGGGGGTAAGGACTTTTAAAAACCGCACTGCATATGTTGGCAATAACAAAACGTAGAAATATCCGAAAATAAAACTAATAAATAAGTTAAAAATAAAAGAAGTCATTGTATTTAATTTCGTATATAAGTAATCGTAATTGTACATCATTATATTTAGTTCCTTTTCCTGTCAATCGTTGTCACATGCTTCACTATCATCATCATCAATATTATCGTCACTGTCATCACTTATCTTAGTTATTTATATTTATAATAATTGGTTCGATATCATCCAACAAATTGTCAATTTCCCACATTTTTTTTTCTGTTGTTATTACGTGGTTTACGTAGTTTTTCCATTTCTCTGGCGTAATGACCTGGTACGCTGCTGTAATTAAATTTCGCATTTCAGCTTCTTTAAAATTCGCGTTGCGTCCAGCTATATACAGTTTCACTTCACTCCAAACCATTTCGATGGGATTGAGTTCACAGTGATAGGGTGGGAGTCTCAGAATCTTCACATTGTGCTTTTTGGCAATATCTTCTATTATGTACCTGTCATATTTTGCTTTGAAGGCCTTGACTACATCAAGTAACTCGCATTTTAGTTAGTCTTCTTCAAAAAATAGGTCCTTTGACAGAAGCCATTCTTGAATATGTTTTTTTAGTGTTGAACTGTTGGGAATTTGTTCTGACTTTCTGCTGTGATAGGAGACATTGTCCATTACCACAACAGTTTTTTCTAGCAAATTTAGCATTAAGTTATTTTCGAACCAACCTTCGAAGGTCGGTCCATCCATTTCGTCGTGGTAGTCCTGAGTATTTTTCTTTGCCAAAAACGTGAGCTCTGCTCCATCAACAAATCCACTGGTAGATCCTGCGTGCAATTAAACGAACCGTACACCACGAGCTGTTGAAGCTTTTAATCCTGTTGTCAGACCACGAACAAAAGCATAGCGATAAGATGTAATTGTTTTATCAAACCATACTTTTTTCACACTGTGCCTGATATTTACCCAAGATTCATCCAAATACACTATGTTGTATCCTTCTGCACGGTATTTACGAATTGCGCGTAAATAACGATGACGCCACGAGATGATTTCTGGTTTTTCAATCAAAATTGAATTTCTGCCACGTTTTATAAACACAAAATCCATATCACTCAGCAAGCGATGTAGCGTGGCCCGTGAAAAGTTGGGCAAGGCCAAGTTGGTCAAGTTGGTTTTTGGTGTTTATTGTTGGTGGTATGTTGTCACGAAAAAATTGATGAACTATTCTACGAATTTGGCTCCTGACACCTTCATCGTACTTGTTGTCACGAGAATTACCAACCTTTCGCTTCTTGGGCCTGCTCTTTGGAGATTGTAATCCAGCAGGTGATGAATATTCGTGTCGTATGCGAAACAGAGTCTTTTCGCAAACACCACTCATTTCTGACACTTTCCTAATTACACTTGATACAAAATCGTTGTTATCCTGATTAAGATGATAATTAATAATATTCATTAGTATCTGCTTCTCTGAAAGTTTCAGAGCTTTTCTACGTTTCCATTAAACAATTTCCTCCATTTTGCTGTAAAAATTCGGCTTCAAATATAACAATAGCCCACAACAGAAAATAACAATAACTGCCAACAGCAAATCAAAACAACAGCCACCAACAAATAATAACAAAAACAAAACAGTAACAGTACATCCAAGATGGTACAAATAATCGTAACTCGAATATATTTACGCGCTCCGAAGAACAAATAAAGACTAATTAAGGCCCTAGATGTATCAAGCTTTTAAACATATTCTGTACAAGAATTACTCTAATTGCTTCTTAATTACTGAATAACTTAGAAGAAAGTGTTTGCAGTTGATATCAACCAAAATTACAAATTCCTTACACATTATGGCAGTAATTAGCACCGCAGGGACATAAATAACATTTTAAATTTGGCAGTTAGTAGAAATTACCGGAATTATTTTAAACTTTGAAACAAATGTTTATTTAACGCACATTTTATTATACTACTGCTACTAATAAAAGATAAAAGTTGATAAGTTACTATTAGAAACTAATAATGTATAGTATTATGTAAAATTATTAGCAAACGATATTTGTAAATTACATAAAATTGTACGTGAGGACTTGTTGAGACCTACTGGTTTATTCCGTTTATTTTGAAAGATAGACAATAGAGAACGCCATCGCTCACTGCATAAAACTGGCAACGTCTTGGCGAAATTCCCATAAGGTTAGCATTACATATCTTACCCTGTACAGACTAGTGACTTTGAGACAAAGTATGGATAATCTTTTTCATATATGAACGGCTTTGAGTTAATAAAAATTTGAGAGATTTATAAACTAATAAAAAATGTTAAAAAGATATTTAACGAAAATTCGACTTTTTTGGTATAATAAATATAATACAGGGTGGATTATGAAAGAAATATACACTGTGTCAGTTTTAAAACTTACAATGGGCTATATCTCACGAACAAAAGCTGATATCGAAAAATGCTTGAAACCGTTTCTAGGATAGTAAGGGGGAACTAAAATGACATGACAGAGAACTCACCCCCATCAACCCCCTAGGCCCCACCCACCACAACCAAAAAAGTTTAAATTGCGAACCCCTACTTGTGATACAACATTTAAAAGACTATAAAAAAAATGCTATCCAATGGTATAAATAATAATCATACAGGGTGAAGCAATAATTGTGAAACTTTGGCGTTAAATGAAAAATTTAATGAGGTTTTTGTTGAACTACAAATGTGTTAAAAATGTCAGTTAAGTAAATGTTCAAAGTGGGTTCCGTTGTTTTGTAAACAATAATACAGCCTATTTTCAAATTCTGCACGAACTCTGGCACATGTTGTCCTAGTAATAGCGCTTAATTCTTTCTCGCAATTCCCCAAGTGACACAGGTTGAGTTTTATAAACAACTGACTTGAGGTAACCCCATAGAAAAAAAATCAGGTGACGGTAAGTCTTTTGACCTCGGTGGCCACTCAATAGGACCTCTCCTTCCAATCCATTTGTTCGAATAATTAGTATCCAACCAGTACCTAACTAGAGCTGCATAGTGAGGAGGTGCTCCATCTTGTTGGAAGTGCAGAAAATCTTCGTCTAGAGCTAGGTTGCCTCGATCGTCCCTTTGGTTATCTAATTCATGCACAATTAAAGGTTCGATGGTGTTTTCCAGTATATCAAGATAAATATCGCCACTTAAATTGCCTGGTATGAACAAGGGGCACAACATACGTCAAATAACTGTCAAAGTTAAACTTGATAATTAAAAGTTCTCCTATTAGTTTTTAATAATTGTGTGTATATTAAACAGTATTTAATAGTTATATTACAATTAATAAGTATTCAAGATTCCCATTAAGGTAGCCAACGGAGTGGTACAGTGGTTAACGTGTACGGAGTGTAAATAGCTCCCCCCTAAATGGGGGAAGCTTTAAAAAGAAAGACGCCGTTAGGTGTAACTATTAACCAGACAATGAGTGCAATTAACTCTAAAAGTGATGCGGAGTCAGGAAATTATTTATCGGTCCCTGTACAAGACATGGATACCACTTTAAGTTCTGAGACAACAGCTGAAACCAGTCGCCAGGTCATTAGTGATAAAGAAAAGGATATTTATAAACAAAATAAAACACCTAAAGTTTTTAATCTAAGAAATGGAGATAAGTATAATTTGAGTAATATTTGTGTTTTTATCGAACGAAAAAATATTGAAAATGCCGGCCGTCTTCATCCCTTATTTGTGGGAGATATCTTACACAAAAAACTAAATGTTAACAATATTAACCAAATTAGATCTGTTGGAAAAAATAGAATAAAAGTTAGTCTAAAAACATGTTCTTATGCCAATGCTTTAGTAAACAATCCTCTTTTATCAGAAAATGATCTTGTAGCGTTTATACCAAATCATTTATTAGAAATTAAGGGTTTGATAAAAGATATTGATACTCAATTCGATACGAAATATATTTTAGATAACATAAAATCTCCTTCAACAGTAGTTGATGTTAAACGTACACATCGTAGAATAGAAAAGGATGGTGATATACAGTATGTCCCCAAAAAAACCATTATTGTAACTTTTGAAGGGAACACTTTACCTAATTATATTTCAATAAATAGTGTATATTTTTCGGTGGAGCGGTTTTTTAGCAGAGTTACACAGTGCTTCAGATGTCTACGCTATGGTCACATTTCTAGGCAATGTAAAAATATTGAAGAGTTATGTATTAAGTGTAGTAATGTAAAAGCTGAAAATCATGTTTGTCACGATTCAGAAATTCGCTGTTTATATTGTAAAACAAATGACCACGTTTCTATTTCAAGAAAATGTCCTCATTATGAAAAACAACGTAAAATTAAGAATGTTATGGTTGAACAAAATATTTCCTTTATTGAGGCAAAAGAATATTGTGAAATGTCTTATTCTGGTATATCTGTAAACAATAGTTTTTCTATTTTATCCAACTCCAATTTTCCGCCTTTACCAGCGATTGAATCTAAGTCTGGAAATTCTAACTCCCTTTTACACTCAAATTTTAAGAATAATAGCAATTACGTTTTGCCCACCCATCCTACACGAAGTCCTACCGGCCATAGCAATAAAAAACGTCGAATTTCTAATGACACTCCTCCTCCACAACCGATGTTTCCGTTTCAGTTTGGCCCTAATCAACCACTGCCTCGAAATAATAACCCACCAAATTATCAAAATTTAAATAACAAAAACATTGTAAAGTCAATTGCAGATTTTATAGTTGAATTTTTAAAAGGTATTCATACCATTGAAGATATCAAAAATTTGAATAATGATTTAATTCAAACAGGAATAAATAAAGTGTTGGAGGACACATGTAAAAAGTAACCTTCACTCCATTACCAAAGACATTAAATATTTGTCAGTGGAATGCACGTTCTGCTGTTTCGAATAAAAATAGTCTAATGCATTATCTTGTAAATAATAATATTGATGTAGCAATAATAAGTGAAACATGGTTTAAACCCAAAAAAGTATATAGTTTCGTAGGTTATAATGTAATTCGTAAAGATAGACAAGATGGTTTTTCAGGAATTTGCATTTTGGTCAAAAAGTCGATTTCACACCAAGAATTAAGCATAGTTTCCAATTTTAATGTCGATCTTCTTGTTTGTGGTATTAATATCAAATTCAACAATAAAACTTTAAGTATAATTTCCGTTTATAGGTCACCGGATATTAAAACCAACACAACTGATTGGGTAAATATTTTTTCGCAGTTTTCAACTCCATGTATTATTGGTGGGGATTTTAACGCGCATCATGCTACTTGGGGATCCCATAAAAACGATACTATTGGTAAACAACTCATTGAAGCAAGCAATAATTGTGATTTTGTAGTTATGAATACTGGCGAACCCACGTGTATTACCCGGCCAGGATGCAATGATTCTATGATAGATGTTACCTTTTGCTCCTCGGACGTAGCTAGTGATATAGATTGGGCAGTTTACTCTGACACACTTGGATCGAATCATTTTATGATAAAAATAACTCTTGCAAGGCAGCAAATTCCGCAGGACATCACAATTCCGCGATATAGATGGAACCTAAAAGGAGCTAATTGGGAACAATATAAAGAGTTTGTGGAAGACTACTTTTATAACTTTACTGATGCAGAATATCCAACCACCAAAGAAAAATATGCATTCTTAATCAATTGTATAAATAATGCGGCACAAAGAACTTTAAAAGAATACAGACCGTTTAAGTGCAAAAATCGAACACCTTCACCTTGGTGGGATGCAGAATGTGACAACATAATTTCTGAAAGGAAACATGTACTGCAAGTATACAAAGCAAACCCCACAAAAGATAATTTTCTTGCATACCAAAAATGCATGGCACTTACTAAACGAACATTAAAAGAAAAAGCTAAAAAAAGTTGGATTGAATGGTGTTCCAATCTCAACAAAAATACTCCAACTAGCATGATATGGAAACAAGCAAAAAAAATGAATCGTAAAACAATAAACATTGGTAAGCCACATAATGATGATTTAATAGATGAGTTTTTTAATCATGTAGCTCCCCAGACTGTTCCTTTCACTGTAAATATCGAACATACGATCTTAGATAAAAAACATTTTTTGGCAAATAATTTTCACATTAATGAACTAAATTATGCTTTAAGAAATAAAAAAAGTACTGCCCCGGGTTTTGATCAAATAAAGTATCCGATGTTAGAGAACCTACCAATTATAGCAAAAAGTTTTCTTCTACAAATTTTTGATGAGATGCTTGCAGGTGAGTGCATTGAAGATTTTAGGAAAATTATAATCACACCGATTCCTAAACAAGGTAAAGACCCTAACTTGGCCCATTCTTATAGACCAATTTCTCTGCTATCATGTGTGCAAAAAACTTTCGAACGTATGATAAAACATAGGCTGGAATGGTGGCTACATAAAAAAGACCTGCTTACGCCCTGTCAATTTGCATACAAAAGAGGAGTGGGTACGCTAGATGCACTTACAACCTTAGTAACAAATATTCAAAATAATTTCTCTAGAAATAACTTTCTTCCAACAATTTTTATTGATATTGAGAAAGCATATGACACCTTAAACTTAAATATTTTGAGTAAAAAAATGATTATTGATTTTAACATTCCTAAGGCAATAGTGTATGCTATTATCGGATTATATTCAGAAAGACATGTTTATGTCAGGGATTTTAACAACCATTTATTAGGCCCAAGATATGTTTTCACAGGAATTCCACAAGGAGCTGTCTTAAGTCCTTTTCTTTTCAATTTATACACAGCTGACCTACATAAATTAAAGTTGGAAAAATATCCTTTTAAGATCATCCAATATGCAGATGACTTCTGCATTTACTGTGAAACAAAGAAGAGAGATGAAGCTTTTGGATTTTTAATGGATACCTACAACGTTGTAGAAATATGGTTGGAAGAAAATCACCTTCAGCTGTCGGCCACAAAATCAGCAGTGACCATTTTCAGTAGACATAATATTCCCAATATCGAAACATTTATAGTAAAACAGCGAGAAATTCCTTTTAAAAAGGTAATTAAATATTTGGGCATTATACTGGATCACAAGCTCACATGGAAATTTCACATAGAATATATGTTAAATAGATGTGAAAAAGGCCTAAACTTTCTGAAAATGACAACTAAAACTTGGTGGGGAACAGATGTTCAGACTTCCTTACTTTTTTATAGAACTTACATTCGCTCTATCATAGATTATGGATGTTGGTTATATGGATCTGCCAGCAAGAACTTACTAAACAAATTAAACATATTTATAAACCAGTGTTTGCGTATCTGTATTGGTGCCATGAAGACAACTCCTATTGAGCCCCTTTATGTTGAAGCACGTGAGCCTCCAATTTCTCTTAGAAGACATTTCTTGGCCGAAAAATTTTTACTGAAAATTAAACACCAGAACACTTTCCTTTATACCGAATTAACAAATTTAAACAATTATGATTTAACGAATAAATATTGGATTAAGAAAAATTCTCCAACCCTATGTGAAGCTCTTAGAGAAAACACAGTTTGTGCCGATGAAGCTATTAATTTAAAATCACACACAGATATAAATGATTTTGAAGCTCTTTTTTATAGCGTTAAATTTATTAAACCAAATTATGTTAACACTGGAAGAGCAAATAACAACATTATAACAAGCATCTTATCCAATTGGGATTACTACAGTACTATCTACACGGATGCCTCCAAATCAGAAGACGGTACAGGATGTGCCTTTTACATCCCCATGGAGAAGGTAGAAAAAATGTTCAAATTAAAAGCAAATATTTCCATATTTAGTGCGGAAGCAATTGCCATATATCAAGCCCTACTTTTTGTTTCTAACAGAGATTCCTCCGTTATTATTGTTTCAGATTCCATGTCAGTTCTCACAACCATTAACCAACCTTTTTTTCCAACCTCATACTCCAATCCCTACATAATATTAATTAAAAAATTAGTTAAACACTTTAAGGAAAATAAAAAAAATGTGATATTTATATGGGCCAAAGCACACAGTGGAATTAAACATAATGAACATGTGGACCAACTAGCCAAATTAAGTATTTATTCAGTGGATACCACAGAATTTCTACCCAGTATTTCTGATTTGGTTGCTTCACGCAAGGCAGTTTTAAAATATAAATGGAGTGACCTATGGTCTGAGTTTTGTTTTACCAACCCAAATAGATACACTTCTTTACACACAACTGTCCCTGTTGCACATTGGCACAGAACTTATAATGTCCCTAGGCGTTATATAACAACCATATCTAGGCTTAAATTTGGACATGCTTGTTTTCCTGCTCATCTTGCAAGGATTCATGTGATCGAGAGTAAAAACTGTTTGGAATGTGGAGTAGAAGGTGACCTAGATCATGTAATTTTTGGTTGTGCCAAATATAATTTGGAGTCCACCTTATTATATAATAATATAGTTCGTATTACCGGTAAATCTCCGTTTAACGTTTTATCTGCCCTAGCGACTCAAAATAGATTAATTTACGATTGCATAATCGATTTTTTGACCAAATGTAATATTTTTCTTTAGTTAAAAAAAAAATTTTTTTTTTTACTTTTTACCTTTGTTTTCTCTCCTTTATATGTTTAATCCTATTTACTGTGTATGTTATATATTATAATGTCCTGATGGTCCCCTGGACGTGAAACGAGTGACCCATGTTAATTGTATATGTTTATGGATATATATGTGTATGTATTATTTATATTTTTTCTCTTCTTTTTGTTAAATGTTGTAAATTTATCTATTTTAGTCTATTCGATTGCAAATAACTCAAAAACTTTTTACTGTACCTAATGAGATTAAAAGATCATGTAACTGGCTGTATGGCAAACTGCCGAAGCCATAAAAATAAATAAAAAAAAAAAAAAAAAAAAACAAGGGGCCAATTATAGCATCGCCTAATATTCCTGCCCAAACATTCAGTTTTTCAGGATATTGAGTGTGACCTTCTCTGAATCGCTGCGGGTTGGCATCACTCCAGTACCGACAGTTTTGTTTATTTACATTACCATTCTGCATAAAAGTACATTCATCAGCGAAACAAATATTTTTTTATATTCTCGGTTCAACGCGAATTCTGTCAGTCATGAGTTCACGAAACTCAATTCGTCGGTCTGGATCATCAATTCGTCAGAATTTGTATTTTGTACGGGTGAAACTTATTTAATTTCAACACCGTTCTAACCGACTTATGTGAAAGTCCTATCATTACAGATACTTGACGTGTTGATCTTCATTCAGTAATCTTGGGGCATCCCTTTTTTTATTTTGCACTGATTCCGTTTCTCTAAACTTTAAACTCTACTGGATAGTATTTTTTATAGTCTTTTCAATGATGTGTCACAAGAAATGGTTTGAGATTTAAACTTTTTTGGTTGTGGTGGGTGGGGCCTAGGGGTTGATGGGGGTCAGTTCTCTTTCATGTCATTTTAGTTCCCCCTTACTATCCTAGAAACGATTTCAAGCATTCTTCGATATCAGCTTTTGTTCATGAGATATAACCCACTGTAAGTTTTAAAATTGACACACTGTATAAAGAACCGCATTTAAAAACGAAATATATTAGGGCTGTATTATGATATGTTACAAGGCTGTAACAATCTTCTCTAATGCGTTGTTCCAGCTCTTCGATGTTGTCTAGCCTATTTACATGGACTTTGACTTCTAAATAATCGCACAACTAAAAATCTTAGGGAGTTAAATCTGGAGGACTAGGTGGCAATTCAATAAAACCTCTTCTATCTATTGATTTGAAAATATTTCTTGAAAATAATTTCGCACATAATTCCTAAAATAAGGCACCGTTTTTTGGAAATCATATATTGTTAGACGGTTCATCCGACTCTTCTTCAATAAGGAACATGACTGCTATGATTGGAATAAGGTCCAAACGTAAAAAATTTAATCAAAGATCTAGATTCAAGAGATTCTTAAACTGTAAATGTTTATCATGATAAACCTTACCTTAAATGTAGCTTGTCCTTTTTAAAATCGTTCTTAACAGTTTTCGTTAAAGCTTTGCTTCTAATTAAAAGGTCATCATCTTCCAAATTGCAGCTAACGATTCTCTCTTTGTCACTAATTTGTCTCAAATATCTATCTTGTTGGACAATCAGGTGTACAGTATAAAACATTTGTACTGCTCCATTTTCACTGTAGGCAGAGTTGAGCCTCACACCACAGCCGGAAGTGGGTAAACTGATTTGAACTTTATTGGATAAGTTTCCTGAAAAGATGAACAATAATTAATACTAATACAATGAAATAGACACAGTGTATACCAGTATAAAGCGGAGTCAGACAGGGTGACTCGTTAATCCCACTTCCCTTTAATATAATAATGGACGAAATAATACAAGCAGTACGTAAAGATCATGGTTACAGAATGGGGAACAAAGAAATCCAAATATATGAAAAAACCAAATGTATGACAACATATAAACAACCACTACGATGTAAAATCGAAACTGATGAGAAAATAATAAAGCAGGAAGCAAGGCTTAGATATCTGGGAATAGTACGACAACAAAGCTTAAAAACAAGCAAAACGGAGGGATCTCTTAATGACACAATCTGGAAGAACAAACACCTAAGACACAAAAACAAGAATCTATAAAGCAGCAATTATACCTATATTAACATACACGGCGGAGACAAGACCGGACACATCTAAAACGAGACGACTACTAGAAACAACACAGATGAAAATACTTCGACGAATATCAGGGAAAAGTCTGTTGGATAGGGAGAGAAGCGAAAACATAAGAAAAGCATGCAATATAGAAGGCATCAATGGATGGGTGACAAAACGGAAACAGGAGGGTAAGGAACACATTAGTAGAATGGCAGAAGATAGGATAGTACGAATAGTACGAGATAAGTCACCAAATGGACGAAGAAGTATTGGCAGACCAAGAAAAACATGGTGCGATAATTTAAACAATTTAGGTGACTAATATTCTAAAAGTGGTTGATATATTGTAATTAGATGTAAAGACTTTTAGTTAGATCAACTAAATATTAGAGTGTGCGACATTCTTTGCTTAACAATAATACCAGAATTCATATAGCCACTAAAATAATATTTTTTCATGAATCTTAGTTAAACGAAGAATTGGACCGAAAAAAATATAAATATTTCTTCATTCTTTGCAGAAACACCTAAAAACGTAGTTCCCGAAGTAATACAATAAGTGGACTCAAAAGATATTGAATATTTTTCTTCTATTGTTCTGAAGCTATTTTATTATGGCATTAACACACGAAGCTGGCGAACCGCTCGCCGGTCAACTATATTATGGTATTAAGGCACTAAGCTGGCGAAACGCCGGACTGTCTTTGCGTAATCATTTTATGTATAAAAAAATCATTGACAACAACTTTATTCATGCAAGTATCCTTGATAAAATAGTTACGCATTTTGACAACCAACAGTATTTCCAACTCCGCCTGCAGTTTTGTTGGGTGGATCGAGTAGCTCGACAGAACTGTTGCCGGTACCAATAAAGCCCGGATAAAGGAGGAGGGGGTCTACAGCCTGGTGAGCACCCTATTGATAAACTTTAAAACCATACAGCTGATAGATAGAAACAGGATTATGCCTCGGAATAGGAATGATTTCATTATTTACGACGACTAACGCGAAAAAGAGGACAACAAATTTATGGAAAACGAGAAATATACTTCGCATCGGTACTTGGAACGTAAAGTCTCTAAACACAAGAGAGCAGGAAATTACAAAAGAGCTTGTAGAAAAAAATATAGACATATGTGCACTACAAAAGACAAAGAAAAAAGAAAGGGTCAAATTATGCTAGACGACTATCTGATGATTAACAGTGAAGTTGCGAAAAAAACCAGAGCCAAAGAAGAAGTCGCCCTGTTAGTACGAAGAAATGTTTTACACCAAGTACAAAAATGTAAATATACCTCTGGAAGAATAGTAAGTGTAAAAATTAAACTGGATGTTAAATCTCTGAATGTGATAGCAATCTATGCACCAGAGAACAGCGGAGATACCACCACAACGGAAAACTTCTACGAACACATTCAGACTGTAATAAACGAGACCCGAAATGATGAATATATAATCAATATGAGTGATTTTATCGCCCGTGTTGGCAATGATATCGTTCCAGGAATCAAACAGTGATATAACGAAAATATGAGAAATGAAAACGGAGATCTTCTGACGGACCTCTGCAGCGAGATACGTATTAATAATACATTTTTCCCTCAGAAAGAACAATACAAATAGACTTTTGAAAACAGTAGAGGACAAAGATCTATGATAGACTGTACTCTGTCGAATAGAGAGTTACAGCCATCTAAAATCTTGGATGTAAGAGCACCAACATCAGTAGAAATAGGAAGCGATCATAAATTGGTATTGTGCAAAATCCGAATGAAAACACATGTATGTAATAACAAAACACCAGAATACACCACAAAGATAAAAGTCGAAAGATTACCGGATGACTCCACAAGATACCTATTCCAAAAAAGAATAACCGAAAAAAGCAGAAACGCATATATCACAGAAAGTGATGGAGTCGGAGAAAGCTGGGCAAAAATTAAGGGCCGATTGTTCGAACGCTAATCAAGACTTAATTGTAATCAAATATTTAATTAAAATCAAATACGTCACATTTTGAGGTTATGTTGACTGATTTATTTTATTCAATTTTCTTATTTTACGTTTTAATTTAAAATAAACCATAATTAAACTCTTTCTGATGTTAATTTCATGGTTTTATTTACAAATCAATAATAATAATAAGCAATTTTTAATAATTTTGCAAGTTTTGATTAGCGTTCGAACAATCGGCCCAATATCTTAGCCTCAGCCAAGGAAGTCCTTGGTGAAAGAAATATAAATAAAAATAAATCGTTCCCAAGGCGAAGAACTCCATGGTTTTGTACAGAAGTGAAGAAAAAATGTAAAGAAAAGAAAAAAGCTTACCTGAAATACATGTCAATCAAAACACAAGAGGCATACGATAATTACAAGACAATTAGAAACGAAACACATCACTTGTAATAAAAATAAAAAATTATCACTGGGAACTCTTTTCGAAAGAAATGGAACATGAATCGAACCAAAACAGATAGAAAAGGATACGTGGATTAACTACCTAAAAAAGCTATATGCAGAGGAATAACAAACGACGCTACAACCTGAAACACCAGAAATTACCACAAATCAAGAACTTAATATAAATGTACAGGAAGTTCGAAAAATACTTGGAAAACCTGAAGAACAGAAAAGCAGCAGGTAAAGACGGGATACCAAACGAGTTACTGAAATATTGTGGAGCAGCAATGCCAGAACAATTAATAACATTAATTAATAAAATTATAAAACACAATAAAATACCGGAAGAATGCAGAACGAGCGAACTAATTCTACTATTCAAAAAAGGAGATAAAAAACAGCCAGAAAATTACAGAGAAAAACTTGTTAAATACTATCCTAAAACTTACAACTAAAATTTTACGAGTGCTAATAAATCAGAGGATAAGTTTAGCAGATGAACAACAAGGGTTTTGTAGTGGAAGATTGTGTACAGGCATCAGTATTGAACAAGTAATGGAAATAAAATACTTGTGAATGACACTGTCTAGCTATGGAGACCTGGACAAAGAAGTGAGAAATCAAGAACAAAAAGCAAATAGACTGACAGGATGCCTTAATAACATTATATGGTGAAACAGACACATTAACACTGCGATGAAGTCAAGAATTTATAAAGCCAGTGTAAGACTGCCTGAAGATGAAGAATAAACAAATATCCAAATAACAAAAAAAAAACTATAGTCCTTTTTTGTACCGTATTAATTTTGTGTGAAATTTAATGTTAGGGTTTCTTTAAAATAGAAGTTGTAATAATTAAATAGTGTTTTTAATTAACAAATTTCCGTACTTTTCATGATAACAACGCCATTCAACTTTAGAAACAACTTGCCAAATTTGATAAGCCATATAGGATTTTCACAGATGGGTCAACATCCATTTTAGGAGTTGGTTGTGCGGTCTATATCCAAAACAATCAAGAACACATTATGTTTAAATTAAACCAACAATGTTCCATTTATTCTGCAGAACTGTTTGTAATATTTGAAGCTCTGGAATGGACTATTAAGAAGAAAATGTCTTGAAAAATCAACTAAAGTTACTTCAGTCTCTTTCATTTGGGTAAAGGGACATACTGGTGTTATGGCGAGCACGCCACTGTGTGTGTGTGTGTGTGTGTGTGTGTGTTTTATCTCAATATTCAGACTACTTAGAAGATGATAAACATCCACGCTGAGTATCTCGAGGTGTTTACGATATTATCAAGAACTATGAGAGGTTTTTAGGATAGTTTGTAATTCTTAAGTTAGTATAGTCTTATACCCTAAACTGTTAACATCTAAATAAATTTGTGCATTTCATTCAGAGTTACGTTATTTAATTCTCCAACGAACACATATCATTTTATAGAGAATAAAAGTAGCGCAGTCAGTAGAATTTCCAATTAGAAAAAGTAAAGCCTTTTTTAATCGATTTTTATCGTTAATTGGAAAATTTGAGAATTAGTGACTTAGTATTTGAGTTCCGAGTGTAAGGCCACGAGGAAGGAAAACTGAATGAACCCGTAAGCAACTTCGAAGAATTCCAAGTGTAAGGCCACTTGTTGTGTAAAGCCACAAAGTAATTCGGAAGTTCTGGGGAGGCGCAACTAGCAACTTCGTGAAATCTTCTCAACCAGCTTTAGTGAAAAGCCACTCGACCCTGGAAACGGTGAAGCATTTCCACAGAAGAAGCAACATCTCGGCTACCATTCCGACTACATACAGTTTAGAATTTCGACCAGTTCCAGTGTAAACCCAGTTGATCCAGAAGGTACAACGTTCTTCACCCGTTCTCTACCCGTTCCAGTGTAAATCCACTTGATCTGAGACGCTGCAACGTTTTCAACCAGTTCCGGTGTAAAGCCACGTTCTCACGGAAATACTTGAGGTTAGTCGAATTATATTAATTTTTTATTTGTTTTCATTTTTTTTATTAACTCTGTTTCGCAATTTTCAAACTTTTAAGCTATCATATCTAGTATTTGCATTTTTTTTAATTGTTTAATTTATTTTTGATAATACAATGGCAACTAACGACGTAACAGCAACTACGCCAATAATTTCCGCTACCACTTCTAATAATTATATTAATTGTGACAAAGCTATCAAGCTTATAAATGTTTTTGATGGGTCCTCTTCAAAATTACATTATTTTATAGATTCTGTTGATTTCATTTTTGCAAAATTTGACCCAGCGGAATTGCAAATTTTTCCTTTTATTGTAAAAAGCAGGTTAGAGGGAAAAGCTCTTGATTTCATTGGCTCGAAAGAATTTTCGACATGGCAAGAGATAAAAAAATGCTCTCCTTTCTCAGTTTGGTGAAAATTTGGATTTGCAGTGTCTAAATTTTGAGTTATGTCATTTTAAGCAACGTTCTAATGAAAAGCCTACAAATTTCGTTGATAGAATTGAAAAACAATTAATAAGAATCAATAAAGTTATCAAATACGATTCAAATTTGAACAATGTTGAGAAAAAATGTTTAAATAATTTTCACAGTAAAACTGCAATTCTGACCGCTATTACGGGCATAAAAGAACCTTTGTGTCAAATGCTTCGCTCTTTCAATCCTAGTTCGTTAATTCAAATTAAGCAAATTTTAAACGATTATGAAAACCAACAATATTTCAAACAAACGAATGACAATTTTTCTAAATTAAATATAAATAATGACAATGAAATTTTTTCAAGTATTGCAGGTACGCAAAAAACATTTTCTGATCCCGGTTCAACAAATCAATCAATAAATCCACCAATTAAATTAACCATTCCAAAGTGCACTGTTTGTCATAAATATGGACATAAAGCAGAAAAATGTTATCGTAAACCACAATCTCACAATGTTGTTCATAATACCTATTGCGACAACGATAGTTCAGAAAAAGAAATAGAAATCGAAGTTGATCAGGATTTTTTTAGAGCAAGTGCCGCTGACAACGTTACAGTTTACCAAGTAGCAAATAAACCGCTTCTTTACGCGCATATTAAAAATTTGAATATAAAATTATTAATAGATTCAGGGGCAGCTATATCAATATTGAAACCAGGTAAAATTTTAGACTCTTATCACTTTAATCATGAAAATTTTGAAATATTTGGTATTAATAACGAACCAATTCAAGTTACAAAGAGCGTAAACTTTAAGTTATTTTCGGGTGTTCAAAAATTCTATATAGTTGACATAAATTCTCCTTTTGATGGAATACTTGGTTATGATTTTTTAGAAAAGAATAAATGTGTTATTGACTTTGGTTTAAATACTTTATTTGCTAATCGCGAGGAAATCCCATTGTTTCAATCTGATCAGGAACATAATATACTTAGTGTAAATAATATACACGAACATCAAGTCCGAAGTAATAATGTTATTGACGTAATTGAAAAAATCGATACTATTGTAAGTAAACTAAAATTAGAAGCTCTGCCAAGAATTCGATTAAACCATGTCCATCAAAAACAAAATGAATATACCGAATTTGAGAATATTAAAACTAACTTAAATTTAAATAATTTCTCCTACTCTAATGAGCAAATCTTAGACGTTAACAATAAGAATATTTTATATCTATACGATGAGAATGACAGAAATGTATATCATTTCAAAAATTTCATTTTAATAATGTAAAACCATTTTATGATGCGATTGACTAAACGAAGTTGAAGTGTAACACGACAAGTAGTAGATATGAGCTTTAATTATCCATATTATAAAGGAATTTTAATCAATAACAACTGCAATATATAATTCGATTACCTTGTGGTACACTTCATCTATGGCTTTCTCATAACAACAAAAGTAGAATAAGTTATTGTCGGTTGGTTTTTTTGTTCCATGTGGACCTATCTGCCCTGTACGGAGTATGAGAGGCTCTTCACTACAAGTCAAAACTTCGAAGCTGCAAAAGAAGCCCTTCTTGGACACCCCAGCTTCGGTCTTCAGGAGGGAGGTGTTATGGCGAGCACGCCACTGTGTGTGTGTGTGTGTGTGTGTGTGTGTGTGTGTGTGTGTGTGTGTGTGTTTTATCTCAATATTCAGACTACTTAGAAGATGATAAACATCCACGCTGAGTATCTCGAGGTGTTTACGATATTATCAAGAACTATGAGAGGTTTTTAGGATAGTTTGTAATTCTTAAGTTAGTATAGTCTTATACCCTAAACTGTTAACATCTAAATAAATTTGTGCATTTCATTCAGAGTTACGTTATTTAATTCTCCAACGAACACATATCATTTTATAGAGAATAAAAGTCTGGTATCTCAGGCAACACCAAAGCAGATTATTTTGCTAAAGAAGCGGCTTCAAATGGATTAGAAATTAGTTAGCTCAATAGAAGTGATTTAGTACTGCGTAAACAAGAATTAAAAGAAAACTGGAAAATTAAATGGAATAATTTCTGTAACAGAAGTAACAACATATACACAAAAATTCACCCTGTTTTACTATTGCTGCAAGAAGTCATTCCAATAGAAGAGTATATTCAATGTTTGTTAGATGCCATGTGAAAGCCTATCTTCATAGATTTAATGTAAGTGAAACAGAACTCTGAGATTGTAATGGTAACACTGACAACATCAATAATTGAATATTCGCGTGCAGATATAATGATGCTGCTATTAAGTATCTATTAGAAAATCTGATAAAAGAACAAATATTTCTCAAAGTTAATCTTCTTTTTCATATAAGTATCTTTCTTCGTAATATTAGGCTTAACCAAATTTTTTGGGGCTATTTAAAAAGGACTAAAAGGAAAATTTAGGATGGAATATATAATATGAATGTACAAATCTAACTTTGTTCCCTCTGTTTATCCTTATGTTATATATTTAGAGATAGTGCAAACACTCCTGACCACGGCGCAGTAGACGAAATTTGGTTTACAATAGAACCTTTCTGCCTTTACGTGAATTTTGACTCCGCCTTCGAGCAGCTCCATGGTCAGGAGTGTTTGCACTATCTTTAACTCCTAGCCGTTGCCTGTCTTGTGTTGTAATAAAGTCGCTATGAAAGGCGCCTGACGAAAGCCTGAAAAGTATCTCTATATTATGTAATCCCTTATTGGTACTAAATATTCACTTTAAGTTGGTTAGGGCCCTGAATATAACGAATGAAAGTATGGTTTCTTGTCAATCTACTGATTTTTGTGATACTGATGTTTATATTATATTTATAATTTACCTCTAGGCGAAGTACTATTTTGTTAACAAATGCAATAGGTCAATACATCATTAACAAATTCAAGTAGTCAAATACATTATCGTGGCTTAATGGATTAAGTTATCCAAAGCCATTAATTAAATAAAAAAAAATTAACAAATTATGTCATATTATTAGTGGTGGAATAGGTTAATATTATTTATTATCTTTAATAGGAATTAACCACAATTTCAGTTTCAAAAGTTTAAAATACGTTTGGATATCGTTCATATTTTCTCGATTTGTTTCAAATGACTAAAAAAATTGGATGATGAACGGTATCAAAGAGTTGGCATAGTTGTATTGATAAAAGACTCAAATAAAAACAATTTTCATATATAATTCCTAAAAATAATTTTAACTTAAAAACCGTTAGAGCTTCCACGGAAACTTACAGCTTTTATTTAGATGTGTTCATAAAATATTACAAGCAATTTATACCATTTATGAAATGTTTTAGTGCTTACCTATAGATTTACATTCTTGTGCAAAATCTCTGGCAAAAAGAAGTCCTTTAAAAGGCGATTTCATTGAAAACGTGATGTTAAAGTTTTCCGAATCGCATGTAAAATTCACTTGAATAACTTGGTTGATGTTCAATGGAAGTGGATACCTTAAACTAGGAGGAAAAGCCAACTCTACGGGTACTGCCAATATGGTTAATAGGTGGTACATCCATGACGATAAACGTGTATTAGTCATGGCCATATTACATTGGAATCTGAAAAAAAAAATACTGTAATATAGAAATTTAATATGCAAATTTGTATTATCAATAAGTTTTGGACCCAAACTCTATTTGATAAAAAATTAATTTTATAGATAAATCAATAGTCATAGATTTTAAAAAATGTATTAATAAACTTAAGGTAGATATTATTAACATTAAATATAAAACTTTACAAAGAAATAGTTACAATATTGAACGCCTTTGCTTGGCACTATTCTTACGTAATAAATCATATGGATTCTGTGTTGTTTACAAACCTAATAAATTTAATGCCAGACATTTTGTTGATCCCCTCAACCCAACCCCCAATAATACACACCAATTTTAGTACTAGTCTAGTAACAGGTTATGGTTATAACAAAAATTCTATTTGAACATTTATATTTTTTATTAGAAATTAAGAACGAAATCAAAACATAGGTACAAAAATGAAAAGGGATATTTATTTATGTAACTGTCTGCTTAATTTGAGGGATGTGCTTGTTTTTTGAGCACAGTTTATGAAACCAGGGCTCCAGTTTGGAAATTGCAACTGCAGAAAAGCCCGTTTCGCACAAGTACGAAGTCGCAAATGGTAATAAAACCTTTAATGCAGCAGCGCTGATGGCATGGTATTCATGAGAAAGTGAGATCCAAAATTCAAACAGTTTGTCCTTGTCGTATTAAAGCTTTAGTCTGGAATCACAGGACAATTCTGTCCTGACCCAGTCATATTGCTCCATATCTTCGGAGAAATATTTCTGAAAGTGATCGCTCAATGATAACATGTGTCGTGTAAACATATTTTTTTAAAGAGGGATCAAGGATTTCTATCGATTTTTCTTGTAGAATACCTTGTAAAGCAGGGATGTAGTCAATTTCCTGATTTTCCAATTTTCTCTTCCATAAGAGCAACTTCTTCTAAATCCCCAAAGTTTATCTGCCAATTGCAGGATATGAGTATTGTTTCCCTGCAAAGACTTATTAAGATCATTTAATTTGTTAAATATTTCACAGAGGTATGTTAATTTTATTATAAACTATGAATTAATAAAGTTTTACGCATCATCATGTGATTCTGTATGCAGATACGTGTAAAATTCATTTCTTTATTCGTATACACGTGTGAGTACGTTGCCTTTGGACAGCCAACGAGAGTTGCAATACCTAATAACTTAAAGAAGTGTGCTCGGCCCCTATTTCTTCACAAAGTTTATGGAAAAGTCTTGATTTCACGGGTCGTGTTTTAATGTAGTTCACCACTTTAATAATGCTATCCATCACAACACTTAATCCAGGTGTAACGTTCTTTGCTGCTAAGGCCTCTCTATGAATGACACAATGTGTCCATTTTAGACTTGGAACCTTGATTTTGATGAGAGCTTGTAGTCCTCCATACTGTCCAGACATCGCTCGGGCACCATCCGTACACACGCCTACAAAGTTATCCCAGTCACATATGAGTTTAAAATCTCGAATAAATCAGTAGCTTTACAACTTTCACATAATTTTCTGCAAAATAACAAATCCTCCATACACTTGTTTCTTGTATGTACCGTACACAACATATAAATTGAGCATCATTACTATTAGTCGCCCCGTCCAGTGGAATGGCAAATAAACCTGACAGTTTCCCCACAATTTGCTTATTAATATCTCCTGCCATGTCGTAAATACGGCGACTAGCCGTATTATTTGAAAGAGGTACATTTTTTATTTCTTTAGCTGCCGATTCTACAATCATCACTGTTATAAAAACCATATCAACCGCTGCAGGTAAGATCAGTTCCTCAGAGATCGTATGTGGTTTTTTACATTTGGCAACACTATAAGCTACCATGTAAGAGGCGAGCAATGCTTTGGTAGGAATTGATGCTCTTAAACCAAAGCCGTGGTCAGATGTTTTAGCTCCAGCAATTTTTTTACAAAAGAGGCTCTTAGCTTAATTTATAAATGTCTGTGTGTTGATTCCAAATGCCGTTTTAGTTTATTGGGAAGCATACTTTCAGCTGCCAACACTTTGTGACAAACAACACATTGTGAAAGTTCTACATTCCCTTTAGTAACGCAGATAAATCCAAAATATAAATGTGTATTAGTCGTCATATTTCCTATATTTCTTGTTTTTACTTAAATTAATATTATTGTTCTCGCCCGATTCTTCACTTCGTTTTCTATTCTTTTAAATATAAGTATTCGTTGTTGATAATAAAAAATTATCCGATTTTCGTGGACCATCGGATAATTTTCGGATTGAACAATTTTTTGAATAATTTCGGATAATTCAAGGGCCTGTCGACTTGATGTTATATCTGTTATTTGATTTATTTATTAATACACATATTTGATACTCATTGAAAATCAAATAAATAAATATATTTTCTGTATTCAAAGTCCTCGCTGATACGCGACGCCCCTGGAACAACGCAACGACGTCCCAAGGCGTCGCGGCGCACAGTTTGGGAAGTCCTGTCCAATCTGATATTATACCGTTGTTTGAAACATTTTATTGCACTGGTGACTTTAGTCTTAATTTGTTAAATACTGATTGTCCTGATACTAAATATCTGATTTTTGTTTAACAATGCGGATACATTAAGTCATAGATTAGCCGACTAGAATCACATCTTAGTACCGCAATTCTTATTGATTATATTCTAACTAGAAAACGATTATCAATTGATGATATGATCATGGAATATGTTGATCTCAGTAACCATAAGTTGTTGACCATAAACTTTAAGTAATAAACCATACCATATTTTATGAAGAGTTACAATCTCTACCTTGGAGAGATATTTTGGATATTGAGAGTATTGATGAAAAAATTGAATTTTTGACTAATGTAATACGCTTACTGAATCGTCATGCTTTCTAAGTAATCTATAAAATTTCGAAAAATTGAGCAACATGGACGACTGATACTTTACTTATTATGTAAAGAGAAAGGAACAAAGTACTGAGTTTATACAAAAAATACAAAAACATGCAAACTTGGGAGGAAAACAAAACGATTAGAAATATAACATTAGAAATTTCCTTCTTGGTGAAACTAAATTCAAATTTTTAGCACTGCGCTTTCTACAACTTGCAAAGTAGATAGATTGATGAATAAGTCGGCAAGGGAATCTACATTTGTATTCCACATGTCGTTCATCACGGCAAAAATTCTTAGTGTTTGTCATGTTTGTCCAGTGTCGAATATTTCGCAGCCATGACTTCCTCTTTCTACCTATTCCCTTTTTGTCATCGACTCTACCCTACATGATGACCTGCAGAAGACTATATTTATCATTCCTCAGTATGTGTCCAAGGTATGCAGTCTTGCGTACTTTTATTGTTCTCAACAATTTTTTGTCTCGACCCACTTTTCTCAGCACTTCCTCATTGGTGACCCTGGCAGTCCATGGAATTCTCAACATTCTCCGGTATATCCAAAGTTCAAAGGTTTCAAGCTTCTTAACTATTTGCGCTTTTAATGTCCATGTTTCTACCCCGTACAATAGTTGCGACCAGACGTAACATTCAACAAACCTCAGTCTCAGCGCAGTATTCAGATTTTTGTCACAGAACAATTGCTTGGATTCTAAGAACGCTGCCCTTGCCATTTCTATTCGTACCCTGATCTCTTGGTCTGGATCTAATTCTGTGTTGATGTAAGCTCTCAGATATTTAAATTTTGTTATTCTCTCTATTTGCTGTCCACCAAGAGTTAGTTCTTCATTATTTATTGGACTCCTTGATACGATCATAAATTTGGTCTTATCTGTGTTCATGTCAAGTCCCATTTGAATGCATTCACTATTTATTGCATCTAGTAAAGTTTGTAGTTCTTCTATACTCTCAGCCATAATTACCGTGTCATCTGCAAATCTCATGGTGTTTATGATTTCTCCACCAATTCTTATTCCCTCTTTTCTTTCCCATAAGGCTTTTCTGAATATGACCTGTGAGTACACGTTGAAAAGCGTCGGAGACAAGACGCATCCTTGCCTAACCCCTCTCGCAATCGGTATATTATTTGTTTCTATATCGTTCACCTTTACTACTGCTTTCTGGTTCCAGTATACAGCCTTAATAAACTCAATGTCTTTTTTGTCTAAATTAATGTTTTTTAATTCATCTATTAACTTCATATGCTGCACTCGGTCAAAGGCCTTCCTAAAGTCTATGAAGCATACATAGACACTCATACATACAGCACTCTTGCTATATTCCCGACATTTCTGCAAAAGTACCGTCAACGCAAATAATGCCTCTCTTGTATCCATGCCTTCTCTGAAGCCAAACTGCGTTTCATCTATTTTTTATAAATTCGGTTTTGAACAATTTTCAAGAGAATCTTTAAAGGGTGGCACATTAGGCTTATCAATCTATAGTCATTACATGATTTGGGATTGTTGTTTTTTGGTAGAGGTAAAAATATCGATTTAAGCCATTCTTCCGGGACGTTGTCCTCTACATATATGTGGTTGAGAATTCGGGTGAGTCTCTTTATATTACCGTCATCTAAGGCTTTTAACAGTTCAACTGGAATTTGATCAGGACCCGGTGCTTTTCCTTGTTTTGCATTCTGTAGGGCATTCTTTACTTCTGAGGGTAAAATTTGCAGGTATTGTTCTTCTTCACCCATATCTTGTTCATTTTCCCTCTCGTCATGGAACAGATGGATTATATATTGTTCCCATACTTCCTTTATTTTGCTCTCTTCAGTAAGTATTCCTCCATTATTATCTCTTCTTATGAGTGTTCTTCTTTGTCTGGTGTTGCCTGTAAATTCTTTCATTTTTTTATGTAAGTTTGAGGTGTCATGTTTGTTGCTGAGTTCTTCCAGTTCCTGGCATTCTTTGTTCATCCATTCCTCCTTAGCCTTTTTGATTTCATATTTGATTTTATTCTTGATGGTTTTATATTTATTTTCATCTTTATTTTTGTATTTTCGTTTTTCAGTTATTAGCTCAACTATTTCCGGTGTCATCCAGTCTTTTTTAGTGGTTTTCTCTTCTTCGCCTAGGACCTCTTTTCCCGCTTTTAGTATGGCTTTTTTCATATCTGCCCATTCAACGCTTCCTTTAGTTAATTTATTTATCTCTGCGTTTAGTTGCTGTTGGCAATTGTCGTCTTTTAGGGTTTTGATGTTTATTTTATTTATTTTGGTCGACTGAGTAAAGAAATAAAACAACTGAGTAAAGAAAGACGGTTTTAGATTTAATTTCAATGCAAAACATCTACCATCCGCTTATACGTATTTTACCCTTATTAGGTATAATCAGAGCAACATATTCAGAGAGCCTCTCATTTTGTATTTATAATACCCGTTACAAGGCTCAAAGCTCTTCGATCTTAAATCCAACAATCTCCTCAACAGTAGTAAAAACAAAGTCATTAATTAATTCTGAAAACCATATTTAACATTGAATAAACAATAAACAAAATGACAAAATAGCGGAGAAAGGCGATGGATAGGGACGACTGGAGAGAAATTGTTGAGGAATCTAGAACCCACGTAGGGTTGTAAAGCCAGAATGGTGATGAAAGAAAATAATCAAGATGTTGGAGCCCTGAGGTTAGATTTCTATTTAGTTTTTTTTTTTAAATCGTATGAAAACACTTTTATTTGTGATTCGGTACTACGGTTTAAATCTTAATTTACTGTAGATGTTATTGGACAACCCGTAGGCTTCCAAAAATTAAAAAATCACGTTCATAAAATATGTATACCAAGTGATAGTATCTAAAAAAGGCAAAAGATGAAAAATAACTCCAAAAAGGACTGAGTGTACCAAAAAATAACAAAAAATCTAATGTTTGACAAATTATTGTAATGCATGAACTAAGTGGATGAGGATTTAAAGACATTCGATATATTCGAAACGAAGTTTACAAATGTCCAGTTTACTTAAATTAAAGATTATTATTCATACATTGTTAAGTTGGCATTAAATTAAATTCTAAATGCTCAGTTATTGTTAAAGACTTACCGTTTTAAAACAGTGATTTCATTTTAGCTTTACGCCAAACAGGTAGATAAAAGATTTCTTTCTCACAGGAAACGCATTCTATCCATCATTACAATGCAAATTCGAAACAATGAAAAATAAAATCATTCTAATTGTTTTCCTTCGAGGTCGTCGCACCACTAATTGGCGAATGCGACGATCATTCTATTAAAATTTTGGCATCTATTGTTCGGGAGAATATATATGTTGATTTATTTCATCTTGCAAAAGAGAAAGTAAAGAAGTTTAGCTAATGATTAATTATATCTTAGAACTAAAAAGAAATACTCATATGATATAAAAGTATGATTTGTTTCCATTTGAAGACCAGCTGTGAAAATATTTATGAAATTAATTAAATTTAATAAAGCATAAAAGGTTTTATTATGATGCTATTTATATTTGAACACCGTTGCTTTATTAAGAAAATTTGAAATACTGTAAATAACAGTACCTATTGGTTAAAAACAGCAGTTTAATATATTAAAATATGCATTTTTTGGCAGAATGATATGACTTATGGTAAAAATCTTTAAAAGAACTAACAACACTGGCGACCAAAGTATTGTACGACGTACGATCTGTTGATAACTTGTACACATTTCTAGAAAAATTTCTTATTATAGTAGAAACAACTGACTAGAACGATCGGAAACGGCATCCAAATCGATCACTGTTGAAAGCATATTCTTCTTCTAGTTTTATTGCCGTTATCGATCGATGGATATTATTTTGGCTACCATATTCGCTATCGTGACTTTAACACCTTCTGTGACCAGTTTATTTAAACAATTTACTAACATTAAAATTGTCTAATATAATTTATTAGAAAACCGACAACTGTTTTCTAAAGTAAAAGACAAGACACCAACTGTAATAAAACTAATGTTATCTACAAACTGCCTTTTTTGGATTGCCAGAGTTGTTATGTTGGCCAAACTTCTCAATGGCTAAACCAAAGGGTCACACAACACAAAAGTGACTGCACAAAGAAGAAGAATACATGTGCGGCAGTTGACCATTACTTAAAAACTGGGCATCAATTTGACTACTCAAATGTCAGGGTTCTACAGCAAGAGAACAATTACAAAAAAAGATTGTTTTTAGAAATGTGTCATATTAATAAAGAAAAATATGCAGTAAATTATAAGGCAGACACGGGACAGTTGAGCAATATCTACTGTAATATTCTTAGTATGTTCAAATAATTTTTGTTTACAATTATATTTTAAGTCACCCTGTATATTTTTAATGTGTAATTTTATTTGTTTTAATTGTTTCTTAGTTGTTTTTTTTTGCTAATAAAAAAGAATTTAATGTAATTACTAGTGATTAGGTGCTTTAACCAATATTGTCAGTACTGTTTTGAATATATTATGTACAACATTTTAAAATATTTTTAACTCTAAATCTGTAAGTAAATCATTGTTTATTTGCACCTGATATTTATATACATTTTAACCATATTTCAGTTGTCTCCTGATGAAGCTGACAAAAAATCAACGAAATATAGAGTAACAAAAGAAAAAAGAGTTTTGTTTTTTAAATAACAGACCGCATACCCGACACACCAATCCAATAAATTGTTATATATATATATATATATATATATATATATATATATATATATATATATATATATATATCATGAGTTCCAGAACCACTAGGTTTCAGTTCAGATTGTGCGCAGTTCTTGATGAAATTGTGTAGTTTACGAGAAATTTTACTTTCACTGGTTTTGAATGTCACTGATAAACTTTTTAAAGCATTTTGTTTTTTATTCTATTGTAATCTTTACTTTTTATGTCCTAGAGCTCTGGAAATAATTCCCATTGCGATATTAAGTCTACGGTTTCCTGTTTCAACCAACACTTTTTATAAATCCATAAAAATAAGTATCCAGACACTGGCCAGCTACTTGCTGAGAGCGACTATGTAAGTAACTTGCGCTTGCGGATGAACTCTCGAGACGTGTCTACACAAGTCTGAGAGTCTCTCGTAAGAAATGTCGCAAGTTAACTTGCTAGTGGATTGGTGCCCTTAGCAATTAAAGCAATAAGAAAAAATTCAGAAGATTTCTACTAAATATTTGAAAGCAAAATTCAGATTCTCGCTCAAATCTGTGCCATCTACGATATTCAAAGCATTAAATATGTCTTTTCTATATCTGTTAGCAATTATTTATATGTGGTCTAAGAGAACAGAAGATTATAAGAGAAATTAAAAATAATATGTTGTTACATATAAGCTATATTTATTATTAGCCGAAACATAGATTTCTTCTTCTTGTAGGGCTTATCTGTTTCGGATGTTGCCGACCATCTTGGCAATCTGTAATTTGCACACTTAGAACAAAAACTGGATAACTTTGGACGATGAAATAATTGGGAAAAATAATAGTTTTGGGTATATAGGTCGGTCTTAGCTAACTCTTGTTCTTCCGACCCCGAATGGCTATTAGGTTACGAGGGCAGACGGGTCATTATACTTCTTTCTACTACATTCTCATTCACCGAGTGATTGCCGGTATAAGCAATCCCCCATAACTGACCAACGGCTTAGGGCGGATGAGTTGGTGAGTGGTAGGGCACTTTTTTGTCCTGGGGTTGAGAAATTGACCTCAAAGGCGGATGAACCTATATATGGTCAACGGCATAAGGATGTAGAAGGCAACGGGAAACCACTACATTAAAGATCGCCAGATTTCCCTAGACTAATGACCATGCAAAGCACAACTACACAATTGGCCCCCAGTCCGTGGCAAACCTTAGATGGTCAGGGGGTGCTAAGAATCCCCACGAAGAAGGCTACGACCCACCCGAAGTGGAAAGATTTAAAAATAAACAAATCATACAAATTGGAACCTGGAATGTCAACAGTATATCTGAAGCCGGCAAAATCCACAACACCATCCAAGAAATAAATAGACTTGACATTAGTATCCTTGGCATCAGTGATATGATGTGGCCTAATTCAGGAACGATAAAAATTGACAACAAGACTATATACTACTCAGGTAACAATCAAAGACAGCATTGGAATGGAGTTGGTATCATCGTAAGCGAAGGTATAGAAAAATGCATTAAAAACGTGGTCTACCACTCGGATCGTATGCTATTTCTACAATTACATGGAAGTCCAATCGATATCAATATCATACAGGTATATGCTTCAACAACTGATAAACCCGACACTGAAATTGAAGAGTTCTACGGAGACCTACAAGGACGAATGCAGCTTACAAAAAGCATGAAATATCGATAATAATGGGAGACCTCAATGCATAAGTGGGAAAAGGTAGATCTGAGAATATCATTGGAAAACATGGATTAGGTCAGCGAAATGAAAGAGGCGATAGGCTGTTTCAATTTTGCCAAGAACAGAATATTACTATTATGAATACATGGTTCAAATTACCTGCGCGCAGACTATATACATGGAAATCGCCACAAGACAATGATAAAAATTGCGTTAGAAACCAAATAGATTAAATCATGATCAACCAAAGATACCGAAATAGCATAAAAAGCGCAAAAACTTACCCCGATGCAGATGTCCCTTCCGACTACACCTTGCTCGTCGCCAAATTCAAAAACACGTTGAAAAGCATAAAAAGAAAGAAGAGAGAACAGAAATCAGACATGAGCTTACTCAAGGATATAGAAACGAGACAGAAGATATCACAAGAATTTAACCACGAATGTCGAGAACTTAAAAACAGACAAAGGGAAAATGATGTACCAGAAGAATCCGACGACTTAAACCAAATATGGAAAGAACTTAAGACTGTATTTCTAAAAGCTGAAGACCAACTTAAATACACGAATCAAAGAAGCAAGAAACCATGGAAGCTTAATGAAATATTGGAAATGATGAATGTGAGACGACAACACAAGAACAAAGGCTGGAATAAATATAAAGAAATACAAAGACTAATAAGAAAAAAAATAGTGGGAGCAAAAGCACAGTGGCTTGTAGAAAATTGCGAAGAGATAGAAGACCTACAGAATAAACATGATGATAGACTTCTCCATAAGAAAATTAAAGAAATGTGTGGGATCAGAAACGCTAGGCAGTGTGGCACAATAACAAGCACGGATGATAGAGTCCTGACCACAATAGAAGAAATAAGCGTTGAATGGCGAACATACATACAAAACCTATTCTCAGACGATAGAACAATAAATATTGATAGACAAACACACATCGAAAATAACGACTTGCCCATCTTAACATTAGAAATAAAATACGCCTTAAAAAATATGAAAACCGGAAAAGCCTCTAGACCTGACTACGTTCATAGTGAAATTATACAACTTTTGGAAGAAGACAATTTAGAACTATTATCAAGACTCTTCAACAGTATATACAAGACTGGTACAATTTCACAAGATTGGTTAACGAATTGGGTAACGACTTTCGATTAATAAGTCTCATGCCCATATTCTGAAGCTATTTCTAAAAATTATCCATAACAGAATTTACAAAAAATGCGAAGAAGATATGGGTCCGGAACAATTTGGTTTTCGAAACGGTATGGGAACTCGAGAAGCTTTGTTCAGTTTCATTGTTTTCATGCAAAAGTGTCGGGATCAACAAAAAGAGGACTACTTGAGCTTTATAGATTATGAAAAGGCTTTTGGCAAAGTCAAACACGATCAGCTAATAGAATGCTTGCAAAAAAAGAACCTGGATCCAAACAACATTAATACAATACGTGAACTCTACTGGAACCAAAACGCCTCTGTTAGAACTAAAATGGGTGATACTGAAACCATAAACATCCAAAGAGGAGTTAGACAAGGTTGTATACTATCACCATTATTATTCCACTTGTACTCAGAGGACACCTTTGCACATGATCCAGATGAAGCATAAGAAGGAATAAAAGTCAATGGAAAAATCGTGAACAATATCAGGTATGCCGATGATACAGTACTGATTGCTGGCAGTGAAGAAGACCTACAAATTCTGTTAACCAAAGTAGTGCGAGAAGGAGAACTATACGGCCTTAAGGTGAATGTAAAAAAACCAAAACAATGGTAATTTCAAAAAAACACACACCGGTTATAAACATACTAGTCAACAACAATCTAGTTGAACAAGTGAAAAAGTTTAAGTATCTAGGCTGTTGGATACATGAAACCTTAGACCAAGAACAAGAGGTTAAATGTAGAATAGAATAGGCAAGAAACACCTTCTTAAAGATGCGACAGTAGCTCACTACCCGTAATCTTGATTTGTCCCTACGATCCCGCATGATAAAGTGTTATGTATATAGTGTACTATTACACGGCGTGGAAGCTTGGACGTTAACAGTCAGCTCGTTACGACGTTTAGAGAGCTTTGAGATGTGGGGATTTCGTCGTATGCTGAAAATTCCATGGACCGACCGCGTTAGAAATGAAGAACTTTAAGGCGTATGAATAGAGAACCTGAACTCACAGAAATTGTCAAGAAGCGTAAAACGTCTTATCTTGGACTCATATTTAGACACGACAGGTATAATTTCCTTCAGCTTATTATAGAAGGGAGAATAGAAGGCAGACGCGGCCCGGGTAGACGACAAATGACCTGGCTGCGCAACATCAAAGATTGGACAGATATTAGACTTTCAAAGTTTAATAAGCAAAGCCCAAAATAGGGAAGACTTTGCAGAGGTCATCGGCAACCTTCGCTAAGAAGACAGCACCTAAAGAAGAAGGTCGGTATTACAATGTAATGGAAAAATAGATGGATATGCATGTGGTAGAAATTTAGGGTGTAAGGGATGAAGTGGAAGTAGGCGAGTAGTGTGGTATGTGACAGAAAGATTCCAGTGAAACTGAAAGGAAAATTTTATAAAACTGTCATGAGAGCAGCTATGATATGCGGAACTAAATGTTGAGCAATTAAATAGAAAGAGAAACAACGAATGCTTGTGGCGGAAATAAAAAAACATAGATATATGACCAGAGTGAGAAAAAGTATGAAAATAAGAATGAGTATATAAAGGCGAAGTCTAAGAGTGGCACCAATTGATGTCAAAGTGGGACAGCATAGATTAAGATAGTTCGGGCATTGGCGAGAAGACAATCACACAATACGAAGAATTGCTGATTTATAAGTTCCTGAAAGGAACGGAAAGGAAATAGAAGAGAAAGACAAAAGAAGAGAACGGGGAGATCCATAGACAGACCATGCTGGTAAAAGGGTTTAGTATTGATGTGAACCAAAATAGAAATTTATAGGGAATATCGTTAAAGAAGCGGGCCCAGATTAGAGATAAATTCAAAGAGAATGATGATGTCTAAGAAAGGAATATTATAAAGATATTGGGTTAAGGATGATGACTTTTAAAGACTTCAACATACCGATTAATTGGTCATTAATTGATCAGTGTGTTCTGCCAGTAATTACCTACGGTGCGAAAACACTGTTGATAACAAAAAAAATTGCTTCAAAACTAAGAATAGCGCAAGAAGGATAGCGTGCAGTGATAGGTGTAACAATAAAATACCACAAAAGAAGACCTACGAAACAGAACCAGAGTTACAGATATTGTGGAGAGAGCTTGCAGATTGAAAGGGAGGTGGGTTGGCCACGTGAAGGATGAAGGATGAAAGGTAGACACGTAAGTTAACCGAATGGAGATCAAGGATAGATAAACGAAACAGAGGAATACCACCTACACGAGTGGCAAGATAATCTGCGAAAGATGACGAAAAATTGGATACATACTGAACAAGACCGTGCACTCTAGATACAAACAGGGGAGGCCTATATCCTGCAGTGGACTTTAAGGACTGATGATTATGAATAAGTTATGGGTATAAGATAGTTACGAAATGGTATAAATCATCACTCATATTGATAGATAGTTATAGTTAGTTGTTTGGTATTTTAGTTCGTCCTAATTCTCGACTAAACCCATTTATGAACCGTGGGTTTCTTAAATTGCTTGAACATTTATGAAAGGGTGGTATATTTTGACACAAACAATAAAATTGATCCTTAAATAATATCTAAAATAATGTTTTTATAAACTTTTAATTTTACAGGAAAAGTGAAGTTACGTATTGATCATGATGTTTCGATTAGTTATAAAAATCGAAACTGCTTATATTACACATATAGTGAACAATAGTTCCTCGGTAATCTTAACAAAGAAAGTTGCGATTCGTGTGCATTAATATGATTATAAAAGAACAATTAGTTCCAGCCCGTAATCAAATGCGATTTAGAAACAAAATACTTTTAAATAATTAATTGAAGATTGCGAGTGAAATAGTAAAATAGTTATACATGTTGTTTAATAACTATTTTACGGCACTTTTGTTTTTCAAACAATGAAGCAGAGTCGTGGAAAACTCCTTATTCGTTTATTTCCTTTGTATTTGAACGTATTCGGTTTTAATGGACAGTGACAATAACACTATGACGCAATGCAAAGAAATTCAATGTTTCAGGTAATATAAGAACTAGAAGTACCAAGAAAGGAGATACAATTAATAGAAACAACAAAAAACGAAATCACGTGAAAAGTTTCTGAAATTCTTTTCATGTAGCTTATTTAAATTAGATATTATGTTGTATGGGATTAAACTAAAATTGATTGTAATGAAATTATATTTTACATTTGCTTTCAAATCAGAAAATCCAAAAAATTTGTTCATTGAAATTAAAACGTCAAAATAAACGCATTTTAAACAAACAGTTTGGTTAATTCTCAATAAAATTGTTCAATCATATAAAAAGTATGTTCTAAATCTTTGTAAATATTAAAGTTTTATATGTACTTATTTCTACTGACAAAAATTGAATGTATTTTCGAAATTTGAAGAAAACTAAAAATATCTCGGAAAGTAATTAGTTTAGGTATAGAGAATGCTATACAAAAATGAAAGAGTATCATAAATACAATATTTCTAAAAAATAAAATATGGGGTGATCCGCTTAAAAAAATTGTCAAAATCGTAATTTTATTTTGTAGTTCACCCTGTATACAAGTTTATGTCAATGATTTCAATTAAACTTAATTTAAAAACTAAAATATATTGCTTACTTTATAATATAAAATAAATAATTGTTTATGCATTACTTCCTTATATACATGGTGTTGATTTCATAGGGAGTTCGAAAAAAAAAATGGTAAAAAAAAGTTCCTGTAGTTTGGCTGTATATCATATATAACAAAAAATTTTATTAAAAATCCTTTATAAAAGGTATATAATTTGATTAAATTATATAACTTTTATAAAGGATTTTTAATACAATTTTTTGGGCATAATTTGTTAAATACTCTGCATAGTAATGCAAAACTCAATGGTATAAGAACAAGAATTATGAGAGCAATATAAATTTGAAAAAATATATAGGGTGTCCTATTAAAAAACTATGTGTTTGATATATCACGTAGTTATTAATCACCCTGTAGAATTCCACATATTTTTCAAGTATGGAGATTATCATTGCTTACATTTTTTCTAAATAAGGTTTTTGGATACTCTATACCATAGTATGGAAGAAGAGCTCACCACACTAGAAATTATTCCTACTGAAGATGCGAACAGGAAATGGCATATGTTAAAAGATGCTCTTATACGCAAATGTGAGACAACACTAACACCTAAGCTGATCAAGAACAAAAATATATAAAACCAAAGAGAAAGATCAGAGATGCAAAGGAAAGATGGTATAGTGACAGATGCGAAGAGATTAAACAGTTGGTAGAAAAACATGATAACTTAAACCTTCATAAAAAAATTAGACAAATAACAGGCACTAATATTAAGAAAAAATCAAACATACTGCTGGATAAAAACGGCAAAATAATTATAGACGTCGGTGACAGGCTTAAAAGATGGCAGGAATATATTCAAGAGCTATTTAAAGACGAACAGATAGTACTAGAGCAGGAAAAGTTCGACAACGGCCCATACATAACAGAAGATGAGGTATTAGAGGCGATAAAGCGAACAAAGAACAACAAGGCAACAGGTCCTGACGAAATACCTGTGGACATAATACGGTTAATAGAAGAACAGCAAATTGGAATATTGGTCGACTAATTCAATACAATACACAGTACAGGAATCATTCCCAGAGATTGGCTGATGTCAGCATTCATAACATTACCAAAAAAACCAAATGTAAAAGAATGTCAAGACCACCGGATAATAAGTTTAATGAGTAATACGCTCAATATATTTTTAAAAATTATACACCGGAGAATACACAACAAGCTTGAGCAGGACATAAGTGATACACAATTTGGATTTAGAAATTCACTGGGAACGAGGGCAGCCCTGTTCGCTGTGAATGTACTTGTGCAAAGGTGCATGGATGTTAAACAGTCAGTATATACGTGTTTCTTGGATTACAACAAAGCCTTCGATAAGGTCAGACATAACCGTCTTATCGAATTACTTGAAAAGAAAAACTTAGATATGAGAGACATCAGGAACATTAGCGTTATCTATTATAATCAGATCGCTGTGTTAAAAGAGAACAACGTCTTTTCAAATGAAATACAGATTAAGAGGGGCGTCAGGCAGGGCTGTGTCCTATCTCCTACTTTGTTCAATTTGTATTCAGAGGAAATAATCCAGGAAGCACTAGAAGAACTAACTATGGGAATAAAAGTAAATGGCCGACCAATTAATAATATACGGTTTGCCGACGACACTATTTTATTAGCGGAATGTCTTGAGGATTTACAACAAATGGTTGACAGAGTGGTAAAAGTCAGTGAAGAAAACGGACTGTCTCTCAACACAAAAAGACACAATTTGTGGTAATTACAAAAGCCCAACAGCGCCAAGAAAACATAACAATACATGGAGAACAAATTAAAATAGTTGAAAAATATAAATATCTAGGTACAATAATACAAATAAATACAACTTTGAAGTCGTCAAAGAATTCAAGTACCTGGGAGCGATAATAACATCTGAAAATAAATATGAAAAGGACGTGGCAGCCAGGATCATTGCAGAAAACGGGGCATATTACTCATTAAGGCTGTTTTATCGGTGCATCAAAACCTAGGGACAGTGTTTTCTCTGTTATTTACTGACAAAATGTCTCGAAATTTGGACACGTTATTCGAAATTATGTTGCCTTTAAACTGATGGTTTTACTTTTTTTATTTTTTTGAAACTTCTGTTGAAAAATTGGAATATACTGTCTACCGTTCTATTATAACCAAACTTTTTACGCCCATCACTCGAAAGAGTTTTTTTTTCTGTAATCGTTGATTTTTGTTTCACCTTTCTGTGTTCAGTAATAATCGAGAAAAGCGTGTTCCAACTTTAAAGAAAATTGCTAAAAATACTGAAATCTAATAGTGAAACGTGTTACTCATCATTGGACTTAGTTTCATCGTTATCGCCTTCGTGACGTCAAATCTCATGAACGTACGGTCAGTTAGTTCGTGTTAAAACTAATTTGAATGGAGAATAATGTATTTGTTGTCATTAAACTACCCGTCGGCCGGCGGCACTGAGTACAGATGGTCTCGCGTAAGCAGTGTAGAAAAGTAAGTAATACGCCCATTTCAAATCGCAGTTGGCTTGAACTGCTAAAACAGCCTTAATGACCGTACTTAAATAAAAAATACTCTCAATACCAGCAAAAATAAGAGTGTACAAGACAATAATTCGTTCCACAATAACGTATGGAAGCGAGACATGGACTCTGAACCAGCGGGAAACGACAAAATTACAAAAGGTACCGGAAAGAAAGATATTGCGGACTATCTATGAGCCTTGCATAGAAGAGGCAAACAGGAGAATGGAGAAGCAGACACAATGATGAACTCCAGACAGTATATGAAGGTGAAAATATAGTACGCTACATTAAAGCAAACCGAATAAGATGTGCGGGCCACGTACTAAGATCGAGTGACGAAAGTCTCCTGAACGCCACATTCTGGGAAAGGCCCGATGGCAGAAGGTCAGTTGGTCGCCCAAGAAAGAGATTGAAGGACGCAGTAGCCAGTAGTGATCTACGCAAAATGGGAATACAGCAATGGGAAATAGCATCTCAGGACCGACAACAACGGAGGGTATTAGTAAACGCGACCAAGACTCACATCGAGTTGTAGAGCCAAATGATGATGATGATGATGGGTACAATAATTAACGAAAATAATGAGTACACAGAAGAGATTAAGGCAAGAATAGGACAGGCAAGAAATTCTTTCAACAAACTGAAAAAAGTACTCTGCAGCAGGGACATTTCAATTTCTTTAAAGATAAGACTTCTGAGATGCTACGTGTTCTCCGTATTATTTTATGGGTTGGAGGCTTGGACATTAAAGAAAGATGTTTCGGACAGATTAGAAGCCTTGGGGTTATGGGCCTACAGAAGGATATTAAGAATAAATTGGGTGGATAGAATCACGAATGTCGAGGTGTTGAGAAGAATGGGAAAAGATAAAGAGGTTTTAAATACAATTAAAGTCAGAAAAGTGCAATATCTGGGACATGTCATGTGGGCGAGCGTTATAACTTGTTGCAGTTAATAATGCAAGGAAGAATACAGGGTAGAAGAAGTCGCGGAAGAAGACGCATCTCCTGGTTAAACAATTTGAGAGCTTGGTTTAACTGCACTTCTGAGAGCAGCGGTATCGTATAAAAACTTTTTTGATAAGATTTATATATGATTTGAGCTGAGTTTGACTTTCTGTTAAAACTTATAATAAATACAAAAATACAGTAAAAATTACAGTTTTATTTAACTTCATATACTTTATTGATAATAACTTTAATCACCAACAGCCGATTTAAAAAAAAATATATATAAGCATTGTATTTGCTAATTTTTTGCGAAAAATAAGTTAAATTATTTCCGAAATCTAAAACTAAATAAAAAAAAATTATCCCATATCGCCAAAATTGTATATATTCGACAAATATATGAACCTTTACAGTTTTTCTTTCAGTTATAATTTATTAATAATAAAAAAGTTGTGACTGGCTGAATGGCAAATGCCTATGCCAAAAAAAAAAAAAAATATTAATTAATATGTTATCTTACCTTTGTGTGCTCGTATGAAGTAAATTTTAGTAAGTTTCTAAAATAAACACACAAAAATCACCAAAATAAAAAATTCTACAGTCAACAATAAAATCCAAAGATTAAGGGTGCTGGATGCATTTTTTCTTTATGATTGCGGTTCAAGTCAATCACAACGAAGACGATATTCGCGTTTCTTCCGGCACACCAGCACAAACCGCTCACGCTCACGGTGATCGAATGTGCCCGTTACCTCTTCTTACAATATACAGTTCTTACGGGACTTTCGTCGACTACTGTTGCTCGGTGATCAGTGGCGTATAAAGAAGATGTAATCGAGATGAACTCTTTTCATTCCTCATGAATACATTCAATTATGTTACTTAACCCGATGACGGTTACCTAAATTTTTGGTACACGCGTCATATGTCGATCTAATCACACTTTTTCTTTGTTATCATTGAATATTTTATTATAATTTTTTTTGTTAAATATTCTTGAATAATATTTTCTACTCTCAGACAAATCGGGATTTCGAAAGATTATTGGGATTTCGATTTTTCTTTCCGGGTTTTTTTTGGCTTTGAACTTGTTTTATTTCTAGTAATGAATGGAATATTGCATACGATTATTGTTATGTATTTTACAGAGATTTACAAATATATAACATAAAATATACATCATCATCATTTATCACGATCACTGCTGGACATAGGCCTCCCTTAAACTCCTCCATTCTTTGCGGTTTTGTGCTCTTTCTTGCCAATTTTTGGTGATACGCATGATGTCGTCACCCCAACGTGTAGGTCGTCTTCCTCTACTACATTTTTCTGCTCCTGGCCTCAAATTTGTGATTTTACTTGTCCACCGTGAGTCATGGATTCTCGCTACATGGCCTGCCCAATTCCATTTTAGTTCCGCTATGCGTTATACGATATCAGTAATACTCGTCCTTCTTCGCAGATCTTCGTTTCTTATTCGGTCCTGCAACGTCACACGTTTGGTTATTTCTACTGATTCTTATTTTATGACCCAAATACATATATTTCTCCTCCAGTTCTACCACTTTATCTTGAATAGTTAAATGGTTATTGGGGACCATATTTGTCATAAACTTAGTTTTGGTTCATTCTTGTTCATTTAGAGGACCACCATCGAACATGCAGGGTAAAATCAAAGTCAGAAGAAGCATAGGAAGACGTAAAATCTCGTGGCTACGCAATCTCCGTGAATGGTTTGGATGCAGTTCAATTGAGCTATTCAGGCGCGTAACCAACAATATTATAATTGCCAGAATGATTTCCAATCTCCGATAGGAGCGGAACTTGAAGAAGAACATCGAACATGCAAAGTCTAATTCATTTAACATATCTGCGACTTCTCCTAAATCATCTGTGATAAGGACAATGTCATCTGCGAAACGGAGATGGTTAAGATTTTCGCCGTCTATTGTTACTCCTCTGTGGTCCCAATTGACCATATTAAAGGCTTACTCTAATGCCGTTATGAATAATTTCGGTGACAATATATCTCCTTGCCTTTATCCCACGTTTTATTTTTATTGGTCGGGTTTTATCGTGTATCTTAACAGTCATAGTGGCATTTTTGTAAATATTGTAAATCTATGAAAGTGAGGACAAGAGGTTGGTTGTATTCTATAGATTTTTCAATGAGTATCTTTACTGTATAGCACAGAAGGAGCCTCCACGCAAGTGATATTATAAGAACAAAATGTCACTGGCGCTCCCTGGAAACGCCCCTCGGGCGGCCAATCCTTCCACCACTGGATCCGAACAAAGTAACGAGAATCAACGGCTCTTCTCAGAGCCTATACTGACAATGATGACCATAAACATTGAGGGTATTACATGTAACAAACAGGAAATTTTGTCTGAACTGTGTAAAATCCACAAGTGTGATATATTATGTATACAAGAGACTCACCGTGACATATCAGCACATAGACTTGGCATTGAGGGAATGCAGCTTATGATTGAACATCCAAGTGCAGAACATGGAAGCGCCATCTTCGTGAGAAGAGATATTGATGTAACATTAGCTGAAAAAACATGCTACAACGACATTGAAATTCTGACCGTCGAAATAGGAGCCTGCACGGTGACATCTGTGTATAAACCACCCCCAGAGAGACTTTGTTTTCAGCCCTCCAAAAAATTTTGCTTCTCAAAAAACCAGATTCATTCTCGGTGATTTTAATAGTCATAATGTTCATTGGGGCTACGCTTCAACTGATAAGAATGGAGATCTTGTGGAATCGTGGGCTGAACAAAACAACCTGGCACTTCTACATGACCCAAAACTGTACTATTCGTTCCAGAGCAAAATATGGAAGAAAGGTTACAACCCTGATCTCACCTTCATCAGCATGTCTTTAGAGGACCGTTGCGTTAGGAAGGTATATAAGCCTATACCGAAGACGCAACATAGGCCCGTGGGAATAACCGTTTACAGCGCTATAAAAGCTCCCAAAATCCCTTTCAAACAAAGGTTTAATTTCAAAAAAGCGAACTCGGCAAAATTTGCTGATGAATTGGAAACACAAGTGAAAAATATAGTCCCGATCCCCAAAAACTATCATGCGTTCATCAAACTTGTAAAACGAATCTCATGTAAACACATACCCAGAGGATGTCAACAACATTACATATCTGGTCTGAACGATGAAGCAAAAGACATTATGACAAAGTACACTGAAGAATATAGTAAAGACCCATTTAGCGAAGTTACGGCAGAGATAGGGGAGAGACTGCAGCAAACACTAAGTGCCTCCAGACAACAACGGTGGAGCGAGACTTTAAGTAAAATGGATATGACGCACAGTAGTAAGCAGGCTTGGAATATGATCAAAAAACTTAATGGTGATCCCACAGAGATGAGAGCTATGTGCAATAACGCCAAATCAGATAGCTCACTAACTGCCCCTGAATGGCAAAACAAACAATCGTTGCAAAACGCCAAAGATCATAAGAACTCAAGAGCAGGAAACAACTCTCTTGCGAAACCCATTTACCATCGAAGAGCTCAAAAATGGTATTGACTGTATGATAAATGGAAAATCACCTGGGGTGGACGAAATCCTAACAGAGCAGATAAAACACCTCGGGCAAAAAGCGAGACAATGGGTGCTCGATCTATTTAACATCTGTCGCTCTACCTACCAGATTCCAAAACTGTGGCGTAAATCAAAAGTAGTAGCCCTTCTGAAACCTGGGAAAGACCCTGAACTACCGAGTAGCTACCGCCCGATATGAACGCCTCATTTTAAGCCGGATCCAGGAAAAATTAGATGCAAAACTAATCCCACAACAAGCAGGCTTCAGACCAGGTAAATCATGCACAGGTCAAGTGCTGAACCTAACAGAATACATAGAGGAGGGATTTGAGAAGAAAGAGATAGTGGGAGTAGCCTTGATAGACCTCACAGCAGCCTATGATACGATAAACCACAGAACCTTGCTAACTAAGATCTATAACACTGTGCTTGACTATGATCTGGTAAATATCATTAGATCACTGTTGTGTAATAGACGTTTCTACATTTTGCTAAATGGAAAGAAGAGCAGATGGAGAACCCAAAAAAATGGCCTACCTCAAGGAAGCGTTCTGGCGCCGTCCTTATTTAACATCTACACCAACGACCAACCAATGCACCCTCAGACTGAGAGTTTTGTCTACGCTGATGACCTTGGTATAGCCGTAAAGGGGAAAATACTCACACAAGTAGAGTCGACAATGGAAGAGGCTTTAAACATGATGTCAACTTACTACAAACAAAACTCATTAAAGCCAAACCCTACTAAAACCCAAGTATGTGCACTCCATCTCAACAATCAACTGGCGCATATAAAACTGAATGTTTCTTGGGAGGGACAACGCTTGAAACATACTGATAGGCCCAAATATCTTGGAGTAGTACTAGACCGGTCACTAACGTATAAATTCCACTGTCAGAGCACAAGACAAAAGGTTTCTACGAGAAACAACCTTCTCCGGAAACTTGTAGGGAGCAAGTGGGGTGCAAACCCCCAGGTCTCGAAGACAACAGCTGAGGCCTTATGTTTCTCAACAGGGGAATATGCTTGTCCCGTCTGGGGTAGATCTAGACATGCCCAACAAGTCACCACGGCGTTAAATGAAACATGTAGAATAATTACCGGTTGTATGAAGCCTACCCCTCTACCCCTACTGTTCCGGGTAGCTGGATTCACATCACCAGATGACCGTAGATGCGCCTCACAATATGTGGAGAAGTTCAGGCAAACTTTCGATGAAAGGCATCAATGATACGGGTTTGACGAACCGCCAGGAATCAGCCGACTTAAATCAAGGAAAAGGTTTATGAGAAATGTCAGCATCGAACCACTCGAACTGTTCCCCCTACATCCAGAACGACCTAATGGAATGAACCTGGACTGGAGAACCTGGCGGACACTCAATCGCATACGCACAGGTGTTGCCCCTGTAAAACAGAACCTCATTAAATGGGGCATCAAGACAGACAACGACGCACTTTGTGAATGTGGGGAAATACAGAACGTGGAGCACCTGAGAGTATGCAGACTTTACCCATCACAGTGCACCCTCGATGATTTATGGCTCGCAAATACAAAGGGTGTAGACGTAGCCCGATATTGGGCAGAAAAACTGTAGTCGGATCCAGACACGAAAAAGTAAAAGTAAAGTAACTGTATAGAGGTGATCGTTGGTACCATAATTTGATCGGAATCCTGCCTGCTCTCTTGGTTGGTAGAAATCTTATTTTTTCTCCAATCTTGATGTCACTAACCTAGTGAAGAGCTTGTATATGTGGTTCAACAGGCTAATAGGTCTACAATTTTCTAGGTCCGTTCTATTTCCTTTTTGATACAAAAGGGTAGTTATCGCATTGTTATATTCCTTGGGCACCTCTCTTTGCTGCAAACATAGATTAAACACTTTCCTTAATTTAGTTAATAGTATATCTCTCCCATTTACGATAGCTTCTATTACAATTCCATCCTCTTCTGGGGCTTTGTTATTTTTCATTTGTTTTAACGCTTGACGAATCTCATCTACCTTTATTTCTGGCATTAGTTCGGAACCTTGACTCATGATCTTCTTTGAAATGGCTGTTTGTATTCCTGTTTGATCTTCTCGTCTACTTCCATATAGTTCCTCGTAAAACTCTTTGATGACCTATCGCCTCTAAGTGATATTATTTCATTTTGCTTGTTTCTCAATTTATGTATTTTGCATTTCCCATTCGTTAGCTTTCTACGTAGAACTTTTAGGCTTTTATTTTCCTGTATAGTACGTTTAATGTTATCGGCTTTAAATTTCCTTAAATTTTTCCTGATTGCCTTCGAAACAGTTTTATTCATTTCTCTTATAGTATGGCTGTCTTCATTCTTATCGCTTCTCATTTGTCTTCTTTGATCCAGTAGAGTTTCAGAATATGGACTTATTTTACTATCTGATTTTCTTTTAGGACAGTGCACTCAGTGACTTTCTTGTAAGGCGTTTATGATGCAATTATTCAAGTCGTTAAGATCGTTCTCGGAGGTTTCATGCAGTAGTAGCTTATTATTGATATATGCCTGATATTGGTTGATATCTTATGGGAATGTCCAGATACCATGAGATTTATTTTTTCATCATTACAATGATTATGTTCCTTTCTCTTTTTAAGTTGATTTGGACTTTCGCTCGCATCATTCTGTGGTCACTGCTTGTGGTGAACTTGTTGAGTACTGTTACATCTTTAATTATTTGTTTTTTGTCACTTATGACTTATGATGTACTCGATTTCGTTCCTTGTTCTACTGTTTGGAATTTCCCAGGTCCATCTTCTGTGCATCTTTTTGTGAAAGAAGCTGTTCATGTTAAATACATTATTCTGGAGTAGAAATCCTAGTAGCGTTTCTCCTCGGTCATTTTATCCTGTGGAACCGAATTTTCCCAAGGATGTTTCTAGCTCTGCTTCTTTTACACCTATTTTTGCGTTGAAAGCGCCACATAAAATTGTGAATTGAGTACGAGAGTCATTAAGCGCAGTAGATATATCGTCATAAAACATTTCGATTTCTTCGTCTGTATGGTCTGTTGTTGGAGCGTATACTTGGGATAATTTTTAGTTGATATCTACTGTTCAACTTCAGAATAAGATATGCCACTCTAGATGATATACTTTGGATGTTTATTATCTTGTTCGCGTGTTTTTTATGAACAAAGAAATCGATGCCTCCAACTAATGTAGTTTCAGGGTCAATCTGATAAAATATATGCCCGATTTCAGTGTTTCTAAAGTTTCACCTCTCTTTCTAACTTCGCTGATACCTATGACATCCTATTTAATTTTATTCATTTCAGTTTCCATTTGTGTGAATCTGTCCTCTGACAGTAGACTTCTGGCATTGTATGTACTAACGTAAAGTTATGGGGTTTTTGGGTTTCCGTATAGTGAGTTTTTGTCCCCCCCCCCCCATAATTCTTGGGACAGACTGATAAATCAGTGTAAGATTTAATAAAATCTGACGTCGCGCTTTTAAGGGTTATATTGGCATTAAAATACCACGCCTGCCAGACGGGTTGGTGAGTGTTCGCAGCATCACAGCCGACTGAGACCAACACGGTAAAAAATGGACGACCGGCACCATAAAATTTACACTTCATAGGGCTTTGTAGTTGTATTCTTAATAATGCTCTTTGGCCATTAGATATATGGCTTAACGTTCTTATACTATAGCGTATATTTTACGAATTTACAGTCTAAAAATTTACGAATTAACAATCTAAAAACATTATTACCATTTCACTCTGCTATCATCACTACAAAGCATTTTTCTATCTATCGTGATCTTCTGTATCTCTAAAGGATTTAATTTTTGTTTTCCTCTATTTCACCTCTTTAATCTTGGAAAAGTTCCGTAACGTACTCCTCTCATCTTCATTCTTTGGGAAATCGACTAGCAGTACTCATTTCTTTCATTTTATGGATCCTTATTGACTTTTTTGACCAACTCCTGTTACGTCTCTTATTTTTTGTGCCTATTTCTCATATTATATTTTGTTTTTAATTCTTCTATCTCTTTACATTTTTTCATGAAATTCATTTCCTTAGCTGTTTTGATTTTTTCCTTAAACTTGTTTGAGTCGGTTTCAATAATATGTTTTTTTATATTATTTCACTTTTTATTTACGTCCTGCCTGTCCCAAGCAGTTCTTTAAAATGTATGTACAAAAAGCGTTAAAAATTTCTAGAAAAATAAGAAATGTCCAAGGAATGAGCAGAAAAACTGAAATCCTTTGATTAACAACCTTAAACGATCAGCTTAAGTTTCCAGAATGTAAAAAATAATGAAACACGATTATGTATTTAGGTATATCTAGTTAGCCCAGGTAGGTTCTGTGGATAAAAAATATCATTACCGTAGCAACTAAACATAAATAGGGACATCGGAATAAAAATAATATGTATAAATTTAATAATAACAAGAGTATCGAGTTATCATTGAGTACCTACCTGCATTTGAAGGGGTTAAGGGCAAATAAAATATGTTTATCCTTGGTGAACAATTCCTTCGTATGTGACTCTAAAATATTGGATTACAATATGCTTCTTTTTTATTTTGTTGGTAGATTCCCTTTATTTTTTTGTAAATAAAAGAACATTCCTAAAAAAAAGAAATAACATACTTATTCTAATTTAGATTACGTTCCATTTAAAATAACGATGTTTATGTTGCCTAACTCTGAGTAGTACTGTTTTTCTATTATAAATGATAAAACTCTGTACAATCTTATTACTTAGTAAAACTATTTTCCGTCAGATGGTACAGCATGGTCTTAGATTCATTTCGAACTTTTAATATAATATAAATTTACGATTCTGTTGATAGAACAAGAATACAATTTTTCTTAAAAAATAATAATACTTACATTATTGGTACTTTATTTATCCTAAAAAATATTATAGTATCATAACAATATTACTTGCATCAAGCAATATTGTTAAGGCATGTTTTGTTTTTAAAACAAACAAAATTCAACTTTTTTAAGCTTCGAAAAACATTTTTTTAGATTCTTGAATTTTTCATTTAATTTTAAACAAAAAATGTCTTGTCATTTTGCTCTAAAGTTTGACAGTTTCTGCAATATTTTTGAACCCGTTGAATCGTTGTAGGTTATCTTCATTCTCCGATACAAGTAGATACCTACTACTATGTTATCAGTATAGCAGCATATTTTAATTTATTTGTTTCGCCTTTTCTTCCTAACCCCTTCCTGCTGTTTTAATTTCTTTTATGATCTTATCCATCACCAAATTGAAAAGAATTTGACTGTCCCCCGTCTTATACCTATGTGTCTAGGTATTTTATTAGTTAGCAGGTTTTCCACTCTTACAAATGTACTGTTGTAAGTGCTCATTTCTTTGATGATTGCTCGAATTTCGGGATCTATATTTCTAGATCTTAATAGTTTAAGGACATCTGCAACTATGTCAAACGCCTTCGTAAAGTCCACTAAGTACATGCAAGTATTTTTATTGAACTTAATTGCCGTTTCCACTACCTTCTTCTTCTTCTACGGCACTACAGTCCAAATGGAGCCTTGGCCTCCTTTATTTTTTGCCTCCACCCTTGCTTGTCTGTGGGTGATCTTCTCCATACACGGACTCCCAAAGGCTTGTGCGTCGCTGTTTACTGTGTCTTCCCAGCGCTTTCTTGGCTTTCCAACCGGCCTCTTTCCCTGCATTCTAGCATTCAGTGCTCTTTTTGGTAGCCTATCCTCTTCGATTCTTATCACATGTTCGGCCCATTGCAATCTTTGTATTCTAACGAAGTCTAACAGTGTTGCTTCCTTATAAAGCTGATAAAGCTCGTTGTTGTATCCACTTCTGAAGATTCCGTTTTCGCTCACAGGTCCTAGTATTCTCCTCAGTACTTTCCTTTCGAATGTGCCGTGTTTGCTTTTGGATGTTTCTTTCAGGACACATGCTTCACTGCCATAGCATGCTATTGGTTTAATTAAGGTTTTATAGATTCTCATCTTTGTATTTCGGTGGACATTTTTAGACCGAAATATATGGGATAGGGCAAAATAAGCTCTGTTTGCCTGCGTTATTCTCTTCCGTATTTCTCCATTTTTTGATCCGTCGGCATATATTTCTACTCCTAGGTATGTAAACTTTCCAACCGTTTCAATAACATCTTCGTATATAATGTTTTGTAGGACTATATTTCTTTTCGCCTGTATCATTATTTTTGTTTTTTCTGTGTTAGCCTAGACCTAGCCTTTTTGTTTGCGTTTTTAACTCTGTGTATGTTTCCTGTGCTCCTGTTGATGTTCTACTCATATTATTAATATCATCGGCATAAGCGGCCAGTTGAACCGTTCTGTTGGTCAGTAGGTTTCCTCGTTCAGTTTGCATTTGCCTAACCGCAGTGCCAGGTTAAACAAAGTTGGGACCAGCCTATCTTCCTGCTTTAGTTCCTGCAAAATTTTGAAAAAGTCTGTCCGGTGGTTTTGTATTCTTACACATGCCTGAGTTTCATTCATTGTGGCTTTAGTAAGTCTAATTAGCTTGAGTAGTATTGTCAATACAGCCAATATATTGTAGGGTTTGTTCCTTTTGACTGAGTCGTATGCCTGTTTGAAGTCTACAAACACGTTGTGAACAAAGATCTGTTTGACTGTAAATATTTGATATAGTGTCGATCTTCCCCGTCGGAAGCTCGTCTGATACTCTCCAATAAAATTTTCTGCTAGTGGTTGGAGTCACTACCTGGCGATAATGAATATCGCATCGACCGTTAACCTCTTTTATCGAAAGTCCAGTTGTTCTTCACATATTCCGGTTTTTATTTCGAACGATATAATATTTGTCATCAGTTTCATAGTAGAATTTTTGGATCGTTTTTTAAATCTTTTATAAATATTTGGATGGCTATACTGTCCCTCCAGGCATTCGGAATTTTCGTATATACGCTGACTTTCTCAAAAAAAAATACGCAGTTCATTAGTCATGTTTTTTTATTGTACTCAGTGGCGAACTAAAGCTAAAGCTAACCCTAGGCAAAATTGTAATTCTGGACCTATTTTTCAGTCATGATTTTGCGTTTGGTGGTTTGGTTTCAAATCATGTGGTATGTATTAAAGAATCTTGTTAAAGCATTTATTATTTCTAAAATCTTTCCAATATAGTAAGTAACAGTACATACTCAAATATATCTAGTTTTTTATGTAAACCAGCAGTTTCGTACCTTGCTAATGCTTTTTCATTTTTGTTTGAGGAAAAGTGACGTAAAAAATGTTTAATTTCTTCATAATTTCCCTTTAAAGATTTGACAGCATCGGAACGAGTAGACCACCTGTTGTTGACCACCCGACAATTTTGTATGTACATTTTTCTAATCATTTGTTCCTTTTATCACTAGCGATTTTTGTTTGAAAAATGATTTGCAGACGTAACAGTACAATAAGTTGTTGGTTTCAGTGGAAGCCAACCAATCTCTTTTAAGTTTTTCCCCGCTATGAATTGTTCTGACGAAGAAGGCAATAGTTAGTTTTGATCTAATTTGCATCGAATGGAAGATGATTCCAAAGATCCATTTCTTGATTTTGATGGATTTTTATATAATACTATAGCATGGCGTTTGTTAAGTATTCTGACCATAATGCAATATAATTTACGAAACTCTTAGTTTCATCATTATTTTGAGATAATTTTAAATTTATATTTTCTCCTTATGTTTCATCTTCACAATTGGAAGTACAGTCTGTCCCAAACCCTTCTTTCAGTGCGTCACTAATTTTGACGTCATATAGAATTTTAAGAATGTCGAGAATTATTGCTTGACATTTTAGTTAAATTTGAAAGTTGCAGGATGGTAATCTGTCTTTCTCTAATTGAAAATAATTTAATAATTTTAATATTAGTCTTTGTTCTTTTTCGATATATCTCGGCATATTTAAAATATTTTTATGACAATAAATACAAAATTAAATTTTCACTGTAAAATGTCTGATAATACTAACCTGGAATGACAATTATCATTTTATCAGTTGACATTGTGAAAGTACTGTCACGATCGAGACAATCTGCGTCAAATTATATTTATGCGCAACATTGATTGGATATCTATTTAGCGTATTCTAAACTCCAACCAAATATACATCCGTAAGTAGAATTAGCTTTACGATAAATAATTTTCTAAGTTCTATGTATCACAGACTCACGTTTTTTTCTGTCACTTCTAGCTTAATGTGTTAGAGAGAATTCGATCAACTATGACGCACTAAAAGAAGGGTTTGGGACGAACTATACTTGGTTTTTTGCTGGTCTTTTGGCAGAATTGTTTCGAACACAAATGATGTTTGTGAAGTTTGAGCAGGTGAAATTTGTGAAAATGATGAGTATTGTTATAATTATTGTTCCTCATCTCCAGTTAAGTATTTGTCCAACGATCTTTTTATTTGTTTTGCCACTTTATCTCGATATGCTTTTCGTTTTCTTCTTCAACTTCCACTTTAAGGAACTCATTTTAAAGATTACTTACTAAAAAGAAAGAAAAAAATTATCTTCAATTAAATTTATTTTTACTTAATATCACAATCACAAACAAAAGCAGTATTTTATAATATATATTATTTTAATTAAATAATTTAATGCTTTTATAAAAGCTTACATTAAGATAATACACGGAGACCAAAAGCTAGAAGACAAGCAAGACTTGCAGATAGTGGATACTCCGAAGTACAACTTCAATAGTTTTATAAATGATAGTACTAAACAGCTATACCAACGACGACTGGATAAAAAACTACGAGAAATAGAGAGACAAACATTTTCAGATATTTACGAGAATATTATTGCTAGTTTACACCAGGTCTCTAAGGAGACACTCGGGACACAGCAAAACAAAATTAGTAACAAAATATGGTGGAACAAAGAAATCGAATGGTAAAACAGAAAAAAGAACAGCATCTAAAATGGCTAAATACAAAAAATACTGAAGACCATCAAGCTTACAAAGAAACCGATAGACAACTACGAAAAATGATAAAACAAGAAAAGAATAAAACATGGGATCAGAAATGTCAAGAAATCAATACATACATCGGAGGGAATCAATGTACAGATGTATGGAATTTTATACAATCAGTAAAAAATACAGGAAAAGACAAAGCACACATACACACCATAAAACCAAGACAATGGAAAGATCACTATGAAAGCTTGCTGACAGAGACAAGACAATTATACCTAGCGAACTCCCCAACACAGTCAGTACATATACAAGGAGAGGAAGCGAGGGTAGACATCGAAACAGTAAGGAAGGCTGTAATGACCCTAAAGAATGGTAAATTCGCTGGACCTGAGGGAATCTATGCTGAAATGCTTAAGAATGGAACTCATAAACTATTTGAAAAATTAACTTATGTGATCAATCAGTGTCTAAATGGACACCCAGTACCAGAACAATGGAGAACGGCATACATGTCCTCAATACACAAAAAGGGGGACAAAAGGAATTGTAATAATTATACAGGCATATCGGTAACCAGCATCCTGAGCAGACTGTATGGACGAATTTTGAGAAATATGATCGAGGAAGAATATAAGCACAATGAAGAGGAAGAACAAAGTGGATTCCGTGCAGGAAGATCGTGCACCGATAACGTATTTTGTCTTAAACAAATATTAGAAAAAAGATCGGCTAAGAATCTAGAAACTCATATTACTTTTGTAGACCTGCAAAAAGCATATGACAACATCCCCTTAACAAAACTGTGGACAACGTTGAAAAGATCTAACATCAACCACACATTGATAAATGCTGTACAAGAACTATATAGAGACTTAAAGGCACAGATAAAAACAGGAAAATATCTAACGGAAGAATTCCTGGTTTCAAAAGGCTTGCGACAGGGATGCTGTATCTCACCAACCTTATTCAAGATATATGTTGCAGCGGCATTGGAAAGATGGAAAAGAAAGGTGCATAGGATGGGTATAGAGCTTAGCAATGAATGTATATATATACACTCCAGTTTGCTGATGACCAGGTAGTGCTAGCGACCGACAGGGAAGACATGCAGTACATGCTTAGAAAACTGATAGAAGAATATAGCGACTGAGGAATGAATGTCAATACAACAAAAACCAAATATCTTTGTATTGGAAACGAGTCAGATATCATAGACCTCGAAAACGGACAACATATTTCCTGCTGTGAGAGCTATGACTACTTGGGTGTTGCCTTTGACAATACAGGAACTGATACACGGGAAATAGAAAAACGAATCACTCAAGCAAAGAAAGTCTTAGGATGTCTCAATGGTATACTGTGGAGTAAAGAGATAACGAAAGGAAGAAAATTTAATATATATGAGATCATGATTAAAACTACTCTTCTTTATGGCGCTGAAACATGGAGAATTAGTGAAAAGAACAAAAAGCGAATAGAAGCAGTAGAGATGGATGCAATGAGAAGATCTTTAGGTATTTCCAGACGAGACCGAATCAGAAATGATGTAATAAAACAACGTATGGGACTAGAAGGAAATATAACTCAAGATATAGAGACGAAACAATTAAGGTGGTATGGGCATGTTCAACGGATGCCAGCAAAAAGACTCCCCAAAAAAGTAATAGAATGGCAACCGATAGGTCGACGGAAAAGAGGAAGACCCAGATTAGAATGGCAACACGGCGTAAACAAGTCCATGAGCAAAAGCAATTTAACAACAAACGACTGCGAAGATAGGAAGAGATGGTGTTTAGGTATCGGACAACGTCGAAAGACGTTCTAAACCGATGTATATATAAAAGCTTACATTTTATTTTAGGCATTCTAGAAAGCAATAACTATGAATCCAAAATGATCATTTGCAATCAAGTCTAGGTACTTAAGTTTTAATTTTGGTCTTTAACCGGATGACACTGATTTTAAATAGTTACATTTGACTTTTTAAACGCATGCATAGTAAAGGCTCGATAGGCATGAGGCTCGATCGTATTTACAAACATCAAACACTTGCGATTGTAGATGCTTAAACATGGAAACGCTCATCCACACTTGTCGACTTTAGCAATCAAAGATTCGGCGTCATGTGGATACATTTCAGGACTAATTATGAATATCACATTTTTCTGTTAAGTAAAAATAAAAATTAATTATAAAAATTAAAAAACTAAAAACCTAATTTTCGGGCCTCAAAAATTAAGGGCCCTAGGCACCTAGCTAGGTTGCCTAGGCATTAGTCTGCCGTTGATCGTACTTAATTAAGCATTTCGTTTGTTATTCCGTCCATCCCCTGTGCTTTTAAGTTTTTTTGTTAGGATAGCGTTGTTTTAATCGGACGTGTACGAACTCATCACTATATAGCCCCCCATAAAATTATTAGACCCTCGGAGATATAGTAAACCGATCACCGGCATCCTTTGGAGATTGGTAAACTTATCACCGCAGATAGGTAAACTCATCACCGGGATTTTTGCCTGGTTTCTAATGCGAAAGATTGCCTCTTACCTGTTACACTTTTCGTTTATGTGGTAATTTAATAAATTCAGAAATTATTTTAAGCAAGTTGCTTTAAAATTTAACTGATATATTGATATGTCTCACAGTGTGGCCTATTAGGCGTATCTGCCAATCTAAATGCTTTTGAGAAAATTTAGTTGCATAGGATTTCGATAGTGAACTTTAAAATGCAAATATTTGTCAACATGTGATATTTTTGTTTATATCGGAAGTAGTCCCCAACTTCGATTTTTTTTTTGTTTGATCAGGATGATGCGCGAAAACCAGTGCGAAACAACTAAACAAAAACGGTATTAAATTTCTACTCACCAGTTTTATGACATTTAGCCTTACACCCTTTCGTCGCACAAGTCCACAAAAGCAATTCGATTTTTTTAGAGTCTTTCGCAATTGAAATTTGAAATTATTGATAATCATCATTTTTTGTCCGCGTTGGCTCAGAACGTAATCAATTAGCAGTTCACTATTCATGTTGAAGGAATAAGGGCAAATGAAGAGAAATTTTTCTTTTCGCATGATTTTAGGTGGCTATCAATAGAATTTTGTGGAATTCCCAAATAAAAACCAATAAATTGCAGTTGCATTTGAGACATCTGAATTTGGATTATTCTGTGAAATTACAAAAAACTAGCCGTGTAGCCGTTTGCAAGGATTTTATGGTCTATACCTGATCCGGGGTAAGGTAGGCCAGTGATCAGTTTACCTATCTCTTAGGGTCTATTTTGAAAACCCCTACTTTTATGGCGGTGATGAGTTTATACTATGTACGAGGGTATTTATGATAATTGGTGATGAGTTTACGTGTATCCTTTTAAGGACTCATCTTGGTTGTTATTTGCCATTCATAAGTAGTTATTTTCGGTATTCTTTTAACTGGTTTTCTATTGATTGATTGATTGAGTGTGAAACATGACACAAGAAAGTAATTTCAGAACCATATTATGTTACCCTTGTTTTTTACATTACTATTTTATATTAAATAGTTAATAAAATTGATAAATAGATCTATTATAATTATTTTAATACCCATTCCATACAAACTTGTTTAATTATTTTTTTTAAATGAATTTGCTGTAGGTAACATTGAGTAGGTAACAAGTAAAATGGGAAATACTAGAATACAAATTCACACGACCAGGACTTTGAAAATTACATAATTATACAAGTTACAGCTCTAATTTTACTTAAACCATTTTCGCAAAATAAGCAAAATAATTTCAATACAGCGAGATGTGCTGTCTCATTAGAATGACTTTGTAGTTTGATATACGAGAGCTGTTCTCAAAATTGTTAGTGGTAATAAAGCATTGGAATCGGAGCAAAAATGAAATCAAGATCTTAATTATCAATCTTCTGGAAAATTGTTATATTAATTTTAAAAGTAAAAAATTTATTTAAAAAATTCGTTTATAAAAGGTATATTTGTATACCTTTTATAATTGTGATACATTGTATACAGCCAGCTACAGGAATTTAGTTTCCTTGTGAATTTTAAAAGGATAGGATAATTATTTTGAAAAATTGATAGGAAGTTTTATATTCTGTAGTCTGCATCAGTGGCGCACCTAGAATTTGCCTGGGTGGGGTTTGGTTGGGCACCGAAATTTTTTTATGCTACCTCCATTTTGAGTCTTTAGAATTTGAGTCACTCCGAAAGTGAGATGGCCACTGTAAGTCTGACGACATTTTTGGAACACTTCCTTCTCTTATTTAGATCTTATCTCTGTCGTTGGTCCGGTTGGTGTTTCTCTTCTCCTTCTTTATTTTTAATTCTATTCGGATGTAATTATGAACAATACTCCATATTTCCTTACTTTCCGTCATCCTCACGATCATCTCTCTCAAAGTCACAGGGTTCATACCTATTTCTCTATACATTCTGTTTCTCTCCACTGTACATCTATTACACTCCAGCATTGTGTGTTGTTCCACTCTTTTTGCCATATTTCCATTGATCTCACCCTTTCTTTTTTTATGGCTGTTGTCAAATGCTCTCTTCTCTCATAGATATGTCTTCTTTTTACTGCTAACACATGCAGAGGAACACAACCCGTGATGGTCCACAAGGCCGCCACAGATGCAGTCCTGTAAGCGCGTGCTACTCGCAACAGACTCGTTGTGTCTACTTTTATCATGAGTTTAATATTGGTTATCTATATTTAAATATAATGAAAAATATTATAAATTATTGTGTATTTATACAATAATAATTGTATTCTACATATTTAAAGTGGTAATTTAATTATTAAATTAGCGTTTTAGATTTTGTGCATTGTGTGTGAAAGACAAGTTACATTTTCCTACTATTCTTCATATATTTTTTACTTTATATGATCTGGAGGGGTTTTAATCCTCAAAACCCCCTCTGGGTGCGCCACAGGTCTGCATATAAAGTTGAGTTTGAAATTATGAAATTGATGAAAACTGTTTTTCGGACATGATTTTCTATGAATCATATCAAATAAATCTGACGTTCATCAAATATCACACGTTTGATATAGCTTTTAATTTTAATCTTTACTACTAATTTTAAGCTATTTTTTTATTAGAAAAAAAGTCGCACCCACCAAAAGTTTATTAGCAACGGAACAAAATATAAATAACAAAAGTGAAAACTACAGATTATAGAAAATGTTTATAGATCTTAGATATCTAATTTTATTATCATAGGAACACTCTTGACCTGGAGCTTCTGCTACAGAGGGTTCGAGATACTGTAAAGATGTATTTCTTAATCATTTTTACCACAATTTATTAAAAAGTGTTCAACTGTTAATCATTATGTAAAGAGAAACATTATTCTTGATCTTATTCAGCTTAGAATTAGTTTGAGACCACTTATTTCGCCATAAACAAAACACTTTATTTTTAAAATAAGCTTTTAAGCCACTGGAAACACACTTGTCTATAGGCTCCTAATAATCCCTTAAAATTGCCTGTCGTGCAGTCCTGTCAGCTATTTCGTTTTCCGTTATTCCGACGTGTGAGGATACCCATAAAAATTGAACTCTTCTTTCATGTTGATGAGCTTGTGACAGCTGGTATTTTAGTAACTGTAACATCCTTTTGAATGTTTCGGAAAATTATGTTTTAATGAGTGTAGGGAGCTGAGGGAATCTGTTATGATTAGGGCCTTTGTGAAGGTAATAATAATTTTTACCTCTAAAAGCCTCACCCTACCTCTCAAAATTCGACTTCTGAAATGTTATGTATTCCCGGTTTTGTTATATGGAATGGAGGCGTGGACAATGACCGCAACATTGATGAAAAAAGTAGAGGCCTTCGAAATGTGGGCTTACCGACGTATATTACGTATATCCTGGACTGAGCACGTGACCAACGAAGAGGTACTACGCCGAATAGGTAAAGAGAGAGAGGTAGGAATAAGTATAAAGAAAAGAAAGTTGGACTACTTGGATCACGTTATGAGACATAATAAATATAGAGTACTACAACTGATCGTTCAAGGGAAAATAGACAGCAGAAGGGGTCCAGGGAGGAGAAGACACTCGTGGCTCCAAAACTTGCGGCAATGGTTCGGATTGTCATCTGCTGAACTATTTAGATCTGCCGTAAACAAAGTCAGAATAGCCATGTTGATTGCCAACGTTCGGAACGGACAAGGCACATGAAGAAGAAGTGAAGGTAAGCTAGTTAAAAAGTTTTACAGCATTATATAGACACTAAACTGGTAGTGATTCTGACAGCGACAGTCTCCAAATCACTAACTCTTGGAATTTACACCGCTTTGATGGATTTGTTTAAGTGAAATGAAAAACAATTGATTGGTCTTTAAGTTTGTCTTCTGTAAAATCTGAAGAAAATCCAGATAAAAGAAGCTGTAGCATGCGGAGACGATGGAAAAATCCATCAATGTTCCACTGAAGAAACAAGTTGAATGTGGTTAAGAGATTTGGCTTTGGAGAATACTGAACGATTGTCTACAGAGTCTGTCACTAATTCACTGTCTAAGTCAAATATATCTTTTCCTAAATGGTTAAGTAGTTTCTTTTGAAGTTTTGTAAACTTGGTTCTTGTTGATCTATCATTTGCATATTTATAGCTGCATTTTAAAAGATGGAGTAAACCAACCAAATCACTTGTAAATTCTTTGACGACGATAATAGTGTCGGGTGAGCCTTGGACATTATCGATTATTGAGGATAATGGATAGATGTGTCGAAATGCCATACGCTAAATAAAATAATAATTATTAAGGACCATTGGTGATAATTTAAAACGAAAGGTGGTGTATAATTATCAATAAAATTTTCAAGAGTTTTCCGTGTAGATGGATCGTTGGATGAGCGGGTTTTTTTTATTTATAAGATTTTGGTTTTGTGAACAGATTTTGTGATGAAAGTGCTGAATCTGTAGGAGGAGAATTGATCTCACGAAAACTGCGTTTTATGGAGTTACTTGCGTTGATGCAAGTATTATCAGAGTTTTTACATAGATGCTGTGGGCTTTATTATATTTTGAAGAACTAGAAATAATACTCATAAATAGTGACCGAAGTCGAGCTCGAAGTTTTATTTGTAAGATTGGCTGAAATAGTTGTTTCAGAAAAATGTGGTAATGTATTAGTTTTATCAGAGTTTTCTGCAATTTTATCTAATGGAAGAGGTGTTGATAAGTTGGAGGATATTGCTTCCGAAGTTTGTGAAAACGGTATTATACCATTGTCTTCCTGCCTTTTCTTTCACATCGTCCAAGCGTCCAGCCATATTTTTGGAGGAGAAAAAAATATATATAAAATAAATTTTTTTCACAGTCAAAAGTCGAAACGTAATGTGACCGGGTTTATTTGTTTCTAGTTTAAGAATATTTGGCAGATAAGAACATAATGATAAGAAGTGGAGAATTTGATACCTATCATTCAACTCTTTTTAAAAATTTCGTTTTATCTGTAAAGCAAAATTTCTAAGTCCAGAGGCTGCATCTTTTTGTTTTGGAGGTTTTTGGAGCAATTTTCAAACTCACAAACAGAGAAAGAACAAATGTTTAAACTAAAAAAGAACATTTTGTCAAAAACCCTAAGTTATTTGACGAAAACATTTTATGGTTTTTTCTAGCCCAGAATGTATAGACCTATCCTCGTAATTAAAAAGCGTAATCTCATTTACATAAAAAATATAGTCCGTTTAGTTACAGTCGATTGTCGGGTGTAAAGGTTTTATTTGATTTCTCATAATGACTTGCTGGATGGGCTTCATTATCTGGAAGATGCTCTTGGTCATCGCAGAATAAACTTCAAGGTTTAGTGCGCACATTGAGATTAATTTACGCATCGATAATAACGTAAATCTTTCTCGGGATGATCCTAACCATTTACGTAGGGCCCTTTTGTCAGGAATAATATTTATTTAATTTATTTTATAATATAGTGTTTTAGATAGTATTTTAAACTTATCTGTCCAAGAAATTTGGCTGTTTGTTATTTTATAAGATTGAAATTTGTTTCAGGGATCTGTAATTGTGTTATAGTTATCTTTTACAGACAGTTGTCTAGCTCTATGTCAGTTAAAATTCGATATTCTAATAGTTCAAAACGTTTGTGGAATGATTAGTTGTCAAATAGTTAACTTATAAATTACTCAGAGCGTTGAGTGAAATTTTAATATTATATAAGTGTTATATTTATTTAATATCATGTGTATTGAAGAAATTCGTTTGGATTTAGTTATTATTAATAGTAAGTACCAAAGTGTGTTATACAGAACAAAGTACAAAATCAAAACTGTCTTGTTATTCAACATTCTCATTCAGACTTTACAGCTCTCTGTGGGTCCTAGCCTCCTCAAGAATTTCTCTTCAGTAGTCCTCATCCATCGCCTTCCTCCGCCAAGCACGTATTCCCATATTTCTCATGACTTTATCGATGTTATCAAGGACCTTGTTCTGGGTCTTTCTCTTCTTCTCTGACCCATGGGTCTATCAAGGAGCGTTATTCTAGCTGGGCCATTTTCTTCCATCCGCATTTAATGCTCTATCTACCTTAGACGTCATATCTTAATATATTTTACGATATCTGGTTCATGGTATATTCTATAATGTTCAAAATTGTATCGTCTATTCCACAGTCCACTGTCATTCATCCCTCCATACATTCTCCATAGTTTGGTTGAATTTGAAAAATGATTTGGTATTCCTAGCTCTTTCATTGCTGTAAACATTTATCTTCTATCTACAGAGACCTAGGCTACGTTGTAGTCTATAAATATGTGATGAGTATATATGCCATACCCCAGTGTTTTTTAGTTTAGTAGACTAAATAAAAAAATTAATAATGTTGTCTATAAAAAACCATGAAGACAGTATCGAACATATTACAAGGCAAAAATGGAGATGGACAGGACATGTTGCAAGAGTGAAAGACGACAGTTGGACAAAAAAATTGTTTGAGTGAAGACCACGGGCTGACAAGCGAAGCCGAGGAAGACCCCATAGCGATGGACCGACGACCTCAAAAGAATCGTGACCAATTGGATAGCAGAGGCGCAGAACAGAAGCAGATGAAAAAGTCTAGAGGAGGCCTATGTTCAACAGTGGACAACTCAGGGCTGATTGATGGTGATGATGATAAAAAACCATACTTCTATTTCATCCGCTACAAATAGCCTATCGGACCTAAAAATTTTACAACAGAAGTTACGTAATTTTCAACCGAACATCAAGTTGTAGTAATAAATTGGTTAAAAAATAAGTTTGATGAAAAAATTAAAGTAAACAATGAAGTCCTTTTCATTTGTAGATTAATAACTACAAGAGAAACACTTATATTACCATTATCTTCCTGGGCCTCTATTCTACCGATTAAAATCAATCTTAATATGATATTTATCACCTTTCATGGTATTTGATAAATAAGAAACTTTTCGTTAGTTTATGGTTTATAACAGTTCGCGTTCGGTTACTCCAGTATAAGTACTTTTGGAATATAATCATTGCTGATAATGCTATGTCGGGTAACCGATAGAAACTCCTTTGGATAGTCCTATCAGGGAAAATGAATCAATCCCTGCTCTCCGCAGATTCCAGGGGTTTCCTGACCCGGGAAACTAGTACCTGCCTAGGGTCCCTTGTCCAAGGTCACGGATGAAGTCCACAACGGTAGCCACGGCGGAGAGGAATACCTTTGGTACGGTGTGGATGGCGGAAGTGGCAATACCTTGATTTTAGGGATTGTATAAAATCATATTGAACAGAACCGAATGATTACCTGAATAAGTAATCTCCCACTTGTTGGTCAACAGCTTAGGGTGAAAGAGCTGATAAGTAGTAGGGCACTTCATTGCCCTGGAGTTGAGAAATTGGCTCCAAAGGCGGAAGAATTAATTTGAATTAGTCAACGGCATTGGAATGCAGAAGGCAATGGGAAACCACTGCATTAAAGGCTTAACAGAGCATCCTTAGTAAAATCACAATGGACAGTACAAACACAGAATTGGCTCTTAGTGCCAAGCACTCCTTTAATGGAGAGGATATATATATAAGATATATTTGACTCCATTCTGTCTTTCTTTTTCATTGTATTTATTTGCACTGTATATGTTATTACGGGCCTTATTAGGGTCTTGTAGATTATGTCTTTTATTCTCTTACTTTGAGTGTCCTGTTCTTGCTGTAGGCCTAATTTTCCGCTATATCTTTTCCTTTTATTCGGTTTTTACAATTTGTCATAAGGTTACTCCTAAATATCTAAAAGTTGTTGGTGTTTAGAGTTTGTTATTTTGTAATATTAGCTAATTGTCTTGTTTTTCTTTATCTTCGTCTGTTGTCAGACGTTTTATTTTCTATTTCTGTATATCCAAGCTGGTCTTTTTAGTTTCTTTCCTAATCGCTCCATTACATTTCTAGTTTTCTTTGGCATACGTTATTATTACCAGATGGTCTGCTACGGCTTTAATTTGGTTGACAATTAGATTAGTATTATAAGGTTTCTTTTTGCCTGCATATTTAAAATCTTCTTTTTCCCCTTCCTTTTCTTCTTCCTACTTTTCTCTATAGGCATAAAAGCCTGTTTAACTTTGGGCTTATTCTTCGGTTTCAAAAATTGTCTAACCATCGTATTCTTGGTCTTCCCGTCTTCCATTAGGTAATTTGTTTCTCGCCATTTTAACTATTCTATTCTCTGCCACTTTGTTTATGTGTTGGTTCGATTCAATCTATTTTTTCTTGATCCACCCGTTCATTCCTCCGATTTTGCACATATCTCTTACATCCTTATTTCGTGCCTTGTCTCTTATTGTTGTATTTATTATTCTACCAAGTATTTTCATTTCTGTTGTTTCCAATAGTCTTTGTGTCACGTTCGTATCAACTCGAATATATACTACTCGACTATATTTTAATCTTCTTCTTAAGGTGCCTTCTCCATTACTGAAGGTCGGCTATAACTACAGCAAATTGCTCTATCTTGATTCTTAGTATCGAATGTGTGTCCATGCCGAATTTTAATAGTGTTTGAAAATACTGGCCTGGCCACAGTTTTATACATCCTAATTTTACTGCAGTTGATAAAAAACTTATTTCTTCGAATAGAGTTTTCTAAACAACCTTCTTCTTCTTCTTAAAGTGCCCTCTCCTCAATGGCGGTTGGCTACTACAATTTTAAAATCTTCTCTATCTTCAGCTGTTCTTATTAGCTGTTCAAAATTTAGCCCTGTCCATTGTCGGATGTTTCTGAGCCACGATAGTCTTTTCTTTCCTAGGCCTCTCTTTCCCTCGATTTTTCCTTTCACTATAAGTTGGGCATATTGGTACTTATTATTTCTCAGTATGTGGCCTAGGTATGATGTTTTTCTAACTTTTACTGTGTTAAAAAGTTCTCTTTCCTTGCCTATTCTATGCAGCACTTCTTCGTTTGAGGTATGCGATGTCCATGAAATTTTGAGCATTCTCCGGTAGATCCACATTTCAAAGGCCTCCAATTTATTTACGGTTGATGTTTTTAGGGTCCACGTTTCAACTGCATATAGAAGAGTCGACCAGACGTAGCATTTTGATAAACGTAGTCGAATTTCGAGTTTTATTCGAGAATCACAAAGCAGTTTTTTTATTTTTTCGAAAGATTTTCTGGCCTGTTCTATTCTCGATCTTATTTCTAGATCAGGATTTAGGCTGCTATCGATCCAACATCCCAGGTACTTAAATCTATTGACCTGTTCTAAAATGTGCCCATTTATTGTGCAAGGTTGAGGTACGTTTTGATTTTTTCGGATTGACATCACTTTGGTTTTTTTAATGTTTATTTTCATACCAAATTGCTCACAGGTCGAGTTGGTCTTGTCGATGAGTCGTTGTAGACCTACGTCGGAATCCGCAATTAACACTGTATCATCGGCGTATCTGATACTGTTGATATTTACGCCATTCACCTTGACTCCATCCTTGGAATCCTCCAATGCTTCTTTAAATAGAAACTCGGAGTAAAGAATAAACAGCAGAGGCGACAGAACACATCCTTGTCTAACTCCCCTCCTAATTTCTACTTCTGCGGATGTGGAACCTTCGATCCTAACTCTGGCATTTTGGTTCCAGTACAAGTTTTTTAAGAATTTGATGTCTTTTCCATCTAAACCGACTTCTTGCAAACGTTCTAATAGTAGGTCGTGTCTTACTCTATCAAATGCTTTTTCGAAGTCTATAAAGCATATAAATATATCTTTCTGTTGGTCGTAGCATTTTTGGGCGAGAACTAGTAAACTGAACAGGGCTTCTCTCGTTCCCATGCCGGCTTTGAATCCAAACTGATCGTCTCCGATGATTGTTTCGCACTTTCTATAGATACGATTATGTACGATTTTTAGTAGGACTTTTACTGCATGACTCATAAGGCTTATCAGACGGAACTCATTGCAGTGTTGTGGGTTTGGCTTTTTTGGTAGTGGGATGAATATTGACTTCAGCCAATCTTGGGGTATTTTACCTGTATCATAAATACGATTGAATAAAAGGACAAATATTTCGATATTTTCTTCGCTGATTAATTTTAACGTTTCTGGGTATATTCCGTCTGGACCTGGGCTTTTATTTGTTTTAAGATGATTAATTGCATTTATGATTTCAGATTTCAGAATTGTTGGCCCTTCGTTGTTGTTTTCCAATCTTGGTTCTTCTCGTATGTCGTGAAAAAGAATTTTAATATAGTTTTCCCATTCTTTCAGTTTGTCTTCCGTTGATTCTAGCAGTTTGCCATCCGTGTTCAGCATGGTGTGAAAAGTCGTTCTCTTGGTAGTCGATGTAAACTCTTTTACTTTTTATGTAAATTAAAAAAATCGTGCCTTTGTTGTAGTTCTTCTATTTCCACGCATTTTGTTTCCAGCCATTTATCTTTTGCTTCGGTTATTTTTTTTCGAATTATTCTATTTAGTCTTTTGTATTCTCCGTCCTTGTCATTTTTTCCTTTGGATTCTCTTCGTTTGTTCATTAATTGTAAAATCTCTTCTGTCATCCATTCCTGTTTGTTATTTCTAGGTGTTACTTTTAGATGTTTTTCCGTTACATTGTTCATTTGTTCTTTAATAGTTTTCCACAGAACGTTTATGTCATCGTACTCGCTAATTCTATTGTGGTCGATATTTCCTAAATTTTTGTTTAATTCTTTATTTACTGTCTGATATATGGTGTCGTTTTTCAATAATTGGATGTCTAATAGTTGGTGTTGAGGTTTTTGTTTCTTTATTAGTTTCCATCTTGCGCGAACTTTTGCAACAACAGGATTATGACCGGAATTGATGTCAGTTCCAGGATATGTTTTTGCACTGATGATTGCATACAGTGCCTCTAAACAACCATATATTCTATTTTCTTTAGTTATTTTTTGTTTTACCTCTTCCTTTATTTTTAAGTTAGCAGACAATTTAATTTCTAGATAGTCATTATCGACCATCTGCTTAATTATTTTTTCTCCAATTGTCAGTTTTAACGAATAGGTTCTTTTGCAATTATTATAGTTTTCGTTTTCCTATGGATATTTTCATGCTATACTTTAAGACAGTGGTATAAAATTGCTACAACATCCTGTGGAGATTGTCTTCGCTTTCTACCATAGAATTAATGCATCATCCACATAGCAAATACTCTTTGTTCCCATCTTGTAGCCCGTTTTTGCCTTAACTTTACAATTTTATCCATTATAGAATTAAACAGAAGGGGACTTGAAGAGTCTTATTCTTTATGCAATAGGTTCTGACATTTTGCTCCCTAACTTTGTAATTACTTTGTTGTTTTTTATATGTTTTCTACCATCTTAATGATATCTACTAGTTTTCTTTTGTTATTAAAACACTTCGGTTAAATCCATTTAAACAATATTGGCGATATAGATTACCCTTTGGTGATATACAGTTCACAGATCCTCCTTTGTTCGAAATTTTTCTATTATTGGTTCTACTTCTATTCTTGGTTTCTAACTATTGTTCAGTTTGCCAAACTTTTAATTGATAGTAAAATTTGATTTTTTTAATTAAAAATAAAGTAATCGTGTGGGGAAAAAATGAATATGCCATTGTATTAGACGAACTAATTTTTTAAAACCAGACCTGATTTTTTTCAAGTTTGAATGAATCAAATTGAAAAAAAATCAGGTCCGGTTTGTTTGTCAAATGTTACATTTTTTACATCTATGGTTCACTTTGCTAAACTTTTAATTTATAGTAAAATTTTATTTTTTTTTTAATTAAAAATTAAGTAATCATGTGGGGAAAAAAATTAATATGCCGTTTTACATTGCCAAATGTACTATGATCTTTGATCGAGATCAAGAGATGTATTAAAATTTCTAAGTCCATTTTCATAAAAATGAAGAAACTGTTTAATACTCGTGATATCACTCTCTGTCTACGAATAAGAATGTTAAGATCATAATATGTTTTTACTTTATTGTACGGCGTGGAAGCATACACTCTCAAACAACAATATAAAAATTTGAGAGGCATTTTGAGAGTTTCGAGATGTCGTGCTATCGACGAATATTAAGAATAAGTTAGGTTGATCGAGTCACAAATAAAGAAGTATTACGTCGAATGAACAAAAGACTCGAAAGATTTAAGGATAAAGGAATCAGGGGCCGCAGAATTATAGGTACCTTTAATGCAGACTCTTTAATTAAATATCAATTATATCACTGTTATCCAATTATAACTGTAAACTTAAATATTTACTTTAAAAATTATTGAGCAGCAGCCTACTTTTGCATAAATTAAGAAAAAAATTAACGTTTTAATCCCATAACTAATTAACCGAATCGACAAATTTGTTTTGATAAATCATTTTTTGATAAATCGCCACAAAAAGATGTTCAACTGTCCCATTTTTATACAGTTATATATCTTTGTATATTAGAGGTTGTTTATGAACCATGAGAAATAGTGTTTTGCAATTTATTATGGATAATATGACTATATAAACCGTTTGGGGATCAGTGACGTGTAAATTAATATTTAGATAAATACAAAAGTATCAGAAATGTAGAAGATAAAGAAAATATTTATTTAAAAATTATAAGGTAGTCAATAAAAAACAAAAATAAAAATTATATTATCATCATCATCATCATCATCAGTGGCGTTACAGCTCTTTATGAGCCAAAGCCTTCTTCAGAACAATCCTCCATTCGCCCCTGTCTCTGGCAACTCTTCTCCATGCTCTAATTCCGATAGACTTCAAATCATTTTCTAGGTTGTCTTGTTACCTAAGTCTCGGTCTTCCTCTTCTTCGTTGTCCGATCGGCCCTCTTCGGCCAAAAACTTTTCTGACTATGGCATCTTCCTCTCGTCTGATTACATGACCTATCCATCTGAGGCGTGCTACCTTAATGAATTTTATTAACTGTAATGTAATCGGCTCGAAACTTTCGAAATGTGGTGTTATAGGCGCATCTTACGTATATCCTGGGTTGACAGAGTTACTAATGTGGAGGTCCTGCGTAGAATGGGGAAAGAATGTGAAATTCTCATGACCGTCAAAACTAAAAAGTTGGAATATCTAGGACATGTAATGAGAAATCAAGAACGTTACGGCCTTCTCCAGCTGATTCTAAAAGGGAAGGTAAATGGTAAGAGAGGACCGGGAAGAAGACGCATTTCCTGGCTTCAAAATTTACGAAAGTGGTATAACACGACTACCACTGAACTGTTCCGCGCTGCAATAAACAAAGTAAAGATAGCCGTGATGATCGCCAACATCCGGAACGGATAGGCACTTTAAGAAGAAGAACTGTAATGTAGAGAGGTTGTATGTTATTAATTTATTCTTGACAGATTTTTAACATTGTATTCTACCTATTAAAATTATGAAGACCAATCTTCTTCCCATACCGTCCCTATACATGGAGGTCCCTATACAAACAGTTTTTGTCCAATATATGCGCTCTTGCGTTCTTTTGTTGTTCTTAACAATTTTTTGTCTCGACCTATCCTTCTCAGCACTTCCTTGTTAGTGACTTCGGCGGTCCATGGAATTTTCAGCATTCTCCGGTATATCCAAAGTTCAAAGTTTCGATCTTCTTAACTATTTGTACTATTAACGTCCGTGTTTCTATCCCGTATAGTGATTGGGGCCATACGTAACATTCAATAAACCTCAGTCTCAACGCAGTATTCAGATTTTTGTTACATAATAGTAGCCTAAATGTTAAGAACGCTGATCTTGTTATTTCTGTTCGTACTCTGATCTCCTTGGCTGGATTCAATTCAGAGTTTATGTAGGCTCCCAGATATTCAAATTTTTCTACTCTTTCTATTTGCCGCCCACGACCCTTCGATATTATCAGAAACTTCGTCTTATTAATGTTAATGTTAAGTCCAATTTGGATGCATTCGTTATTTACTACATGCAGTAAAGTTTGTAGCTCTTTCATACTCTTAGTCATAATTACTGTCAATTCTTATTCTTTCGTTCCCATAAAGTTTTTTTGAAGATTACTTCTCTCGCAATCGGTAAGTAATTTGTTTCTATTTGATTCAAATCAAACTGTTTGAATCTTGTTTACCTTTACTATTGCTTCTGGTTCCAATACATGTCTTTATGAATTTAATATATTTTTTATCTAAATTGATGTTTTATAGTTCGTCTAGTAATTTTATATCCAGTACTCGATCAAAGACCTTTCAAAAGTCTATGAAGCATGCATGTGTACTGTTTTTATACTCACAACATTTCTGCAAAAGAACTCTCATTGCAAATAATGCCTCTCTTGTAGCCGTGCCACCTATAAAACCAAATTTTGTTTCATCTATCTGCTAACACTACATGGAGTAATTGCGGGGTGGATCGAGTAGTTCTGAGGTTACCACAGCAGGTCTTAAGCCCGGATAAAATGTGGAAGGTGATTAAATCGTAAAAAGAATCCAGCTCAAAGAAACAATGTGAAGCCTCAGAACCGGATTGATAATCGAAAAAGATCCAAAACCCAGGTGAGAATTACTACATGGAACATTAGATCATTTTACACAAGAGACCAATAAATAACTTAAGGGCTGAAAGAGAAACAAAGAGACATATGCTCTCTACAGAAAACGAATAAGAAAGAAAAAGGATAATCAAAATTAGGTGAACAGGGCCAAAGAAGGTGTAGCCTTACTAATACATTAAAGATACCAAAATCACCTAATAAAGTGTCAATACGTCACAGAAAGGAATGTAACTACAAAGATAAGAATGGTGAAGAAAGACCTGAACATTCTCGGAGTATAGGACTCAGAAATTAACAAGCCTCAAACAACAAGAAAAATATTTTATAACGAATTACAACAAGTAGTAGATCAAGTCAGAAGAAAGGTGATAACACTGAGCAATTGTAACGCTCGAATAGGCAACCAAGTTATACCCTTAATTAAGCAAAAAAATAACCAGAATGTTGTTGAAAATGGAAAACTAATGATAAACATCTGCACGAATAACAAACTTAGAATAAACAACAAATTTTTTGACAACAAAGACTAACACAATGATCTATGGCAGATTATGTTATAAGCAGCAGAGATATACATTTATCAAAAATAATCAATGAAATTATAAAAAAACTATGAACTAAAAAAGGATAGCAAATGGAAGAAAAACAAACAACTTAGAGCTAGAGGGTCAGATAATAGAACACGTGACAAGGGTTTAAATATCTAAGCTACGAAAAGCTTGAAACAGAAGTGAAAGATGTGAACAGAGCAACTAGAGCCACATATTGCCTAACTAAAATAATATAGAGAAATAAAAATATCCGGAAAGAAATGAAAGGCATAATTTACAACAGAGTGATCAGAACCACAATGACATGAACGATGAACAATGAACAGTAGAGATGAAAACCCTTGAAAAAATTGATGGTAAAACACTTGGGACAAAGCTAAAAGTACAGATACGAGGAGATACTAGGTGGAAAACATCAAGGATTGGGTAAGAAATAGAAGAGTAGAATGGAACGATCATAAAGCCTAATGGCAACAAATAGAGTACTTCATTTACAATTTTATGTTGACTTTTAACTACTGCCTTATAGTTAAAATGTTAATACCATGGATGGTCTGTATACATATCGTCCGTATACCTAAGATTTGTGATTCTTTCGACACCTATCGCTATACTGCATCTCCATCCTTACAAGACTTTCCATCTTCTTAGTCTTCTCTCGCCCATTTTTGGACATAGGCCTCTTCCAACTCCTTCCATCGATGTCTATCCTGAGTTACATGCTTCCAACTTCCGGCTGTGATTTTGTGTCCTCCACCCATCTCATCTGTGGTCATTCTCTTGGTCGTCTACCTTTGTAAGGTCTCCAATGCTGTATTGTGGCGTTCCAACGTTGGTATTTTTGTCTAGCAGTGTGATTTGCAAAGCTTTATTTGAGTTTGGCAATTTTTATTGTAATATCCTCAACTTTTGTTTTTGATCTTACCCAGTCATTCCTCTTTTTATCTGACAGTCGTATACCTAACATTGATCTTTCCATTGCCCTTTCTGTTGTGGCTAGTTTATTTATATTTGTCTTGGTTAGGGTCCAGGTTTGACATCCATATGTCATGATAAGAAGGATCCATTGATTAAACACTTAAGCGTCTTAAGCTATGGAAGCCTCTGTTTTGACTTAATAGAATTTACTATCTTTAGCTTTATGAGGATTTAAACAGATTAATGTATAATCTATTTGGTTTTTGTATAGATCTAATGGTAGTATTAATACTGACTAATGGCGAGGATGATGCTTAAAGATTGTATTTGTGATGGTCATTTAATTATATGTGCAAAGTTGAATGTAGTTTACATAAGGCGTTAATTTCTTTCGACAAGTCCATGTTTGCCGTTTTAGATATTTTGATAAAAGCATGTGTGATGGGATTGGAGTTATGCATGTACTTTCTGTATATTTTATTAACCAGAAATACCATTACAGCGCTGGTAAGTGGTCGCATACTTTCCAACATGTTTCTGTGATCCCGCACGCTGATAGGTTCTCTCTTCAAATATCTTTTCAAAATATGCAGTTATCGAGAATTAATAGGGTTTCGTACATTTAAAGTTTCTGAGTATATTTTATTTCAATGACAATGAATCCCTTCCAGTCACATATTATGCTGCCTTGATAGCCTCGTCGCTCTTCAGATCTGCTCCCATTTTTCTCAGTAATCGACCAGTAACCAATATAACGCTTGTTTTCAGCCAGATTATAAGGAGTATTATTTTCTTTTTTTGGTTTTTTGTATATACTGTATATATTGTCTGATCCTAAGCAAATACTAAGGCCAATCCTAGACTAAAAGAGTGCCTTTCCGCTTACTAACTCATCTGACCGACAGCCGTTAGTCAGTAGGTGGGGGATTGCTTATACCAGCAGGTCCACATGTAGATGATGGAAAAGAGCAGAATGGCTAAAACTGTCTCAGGTAGGTTTTGATTTGAGATGTGGTACACGATTAATTAATATAGGACTACAGGTAACTGAAATGATTTTATTAAATCATTGGGCTCGTCTCAATGGCTAATAGAGACAAATAAACACCTCAGATGAAGTGAGAGCATGACATAGGCTGTAGCAGGACTCGATCATGGACTCAGCCACATCTCAAATTGGTCTTAATAACCATAATAAATATATATATATTGTATACAAGATTGTAAATTTAATTTATATTTTAAATTTTAAAATATTCAGCGGTGGCTGCCACTGGAAACATAGGTCAGGAACAATTGTTTTTGTTTTAAAGTACAAACGTGGGAAACTTATCTAAATTTATTTCTTTATTGACGTTGTTTAAAGACGCAGAAAATGATATTCCATTACCTTAAACAATAATTTTAGTTACAATGTTTTTTCTATCTTATAATCGGCAATACCTTTGCAGACAATGCTAATTTATATTAATTTGACAAAAAAATAAAAGCCTATTAAATTGGGAGAATCATAGTTTTACTATATATAATTATTCATCAGTGAAAAATGTCTATATAATAGTTGGAACTAGCCACATTACGAATTCAGGTGACCCTTAAATTACATAATTTAAATAACGAACATTATAGTTCTTAAGAGGCTAGACCGATGATAAATTATTAAATTTTTTAAGGAAACGTACAATTTCCCAGTTCTAAAAAGGGGACCTTACGCCCTAAGAGGTAACAACTAACTGTTGACAGAAGGAACTAAAAAAGTGTTTTGAAATGACAAGACCTTCAAGACAAGTAACAGATAGTTTTTAAAAAGTAATCAGATAATATATTATGCCCATTATGGATGGTATTTAGAATCAAATTTATATTAAAGTTATATTATTGTTTTAAATGATAAATTAATAAAATTTTCTTGTTGTTGAAGAAACAAGAATAATTGTATTATGAATAATTATTAATTAATTATTCATAATACAATTATTGTTTTTCTTTCCTTTCCCTTTCCCTTTTCCTTTTACCTTTTAAATTTTAATTTAAAATTAATTTTTACTTTGTTATATTGGACACTGCCTTATCAAAATTGAAAGATTCAGAGAAATAAAGCAACATAGTGCATTATATAATTTTGACGTGACAACGTCTTAAATTAGGTTGTGGCTCGGAGTCACTCATGAAAAAGTGTCACGTCTGTTACGATGAGTCACCGAACGAGAGAGAGGCCCGCCGGACCGGCGAATGCCTTGCGTCTCTCTCCCACTCAAACATGATCGGTCCGCTGCGCGCGCAGCACTAGAGAATTAGGCGCGTTGGAAATTAGTTAAGTTTAAGTTTACATGTACAATGTTTTAGTAAACAAAATATATTTCTATAGTTAAAATTTGTGCAATTCTTATTTTCATTCAATTCCTTGTTCCTATTGTGCAATTTAATAATATTCCTATCAATAAATATTCTACCGAGAAAAAGACGTTGTCACGTAAAATCTTCGCCCGTAAAACCGACTTTACAGGCAACCGATTTTTTTTTTCTACTCTCTTACTGGTAAATTGTATATTACCTACTATTTGGATGCTAAGTAAATACCTATATCAAAACAGATACTGACACGTAATGACTAGCACGTAATAAAAAAAATTACGTTTCAGTTCTATAAAAATGTGTAATATCACATAAGCCTTATAAGTCAGTTGGTCGAGTTACCATGGAAACGAATTAACAGACTTTTTGAATAAAATCCTTTATAAAAAGGTATATAAAAAACCCAGTTGGGCTATGTTGCATTGACAAAACGTTTTCGGAATAAATATTCCATCATCAGTGTCAAGTTAATACATGGATGTAGCCACTAAATATGTGGGTAAAAACCCTTTAAAAATTATTAAATAAGATTTGATTAATAATTTTTAAAGGGTTTTTACCCACATATTTAGTGGCTACATCCATGTATTAACTTGACACTGATGATGGAATATTTATTCCGAAAACGTTTTGTCAATGCAACATAGCCCAACTGGGTTTTTTATATACCTTTTTATAAAGGATTTTATTCAAAATTTTTAATATATGGTATACAGCCAAATACAGGAACTTTGTTTCCTTGTGGATTTGAATTAACAGACGTTATTTTGACAGATTAAAAATTATTAATCTGTCAGTGTAAATATAGTGGTAATTTAAATACAGATAAATAAAATGAGTTCATCGAATAGTGAAGATGAATTTAGTAGCACACCACCCAATATTATGCAGTTAGCTGCGAATACTACCGAGAACCTATTACCAGAAAAATCTAGAGGAACATATTATGAAAAGGTATATCAGCAATTTATGGATTGGCGTACAACAAATAATGTAAATTCATTTTCTGAAAACGTACTCTTGGCTAATTTTGGAGAAATCGCTAAGAAATTTAAACCATCCTCATTATGGGCAATATATTCTATGCTAAGAAGTGTTATAACTTTGAAAAATAATGTTAATATTGAAAATTACCCGAAATTGCGAGCTTATCTAAAAAGGTAATCAGAAGGTTTTAAAAACAAAAAATCTAAAATTTTACATCCTGATGAAATAAAACTTTTTTTAAATAAGGCTCCTGATGTACAGTACTTATTAATAAAGGTATGTTATTTAAAAGTATTACATAAATGTGCCTACTTATAATACTTTTATTTTAAGGTTATTGCAATTATTGGAATATGTGGAGCTTGTAGGAAACAAGAGTTAAAAAATCTTAAAATTTGTGACATTGATGATTTAAGTACCATGTTATTGGTTAAAATTCCTGATACGAAAACCAAAACATGTAGATATTTCGTTATTTCAGGAAATTTCTATAAAATCTGCAAACAATATATAGAAATTCGACTACAGATTAGCGATCCGCAAATAAATCAATTTTTTCTTAATTATCAAAGAGATAAATGTACGAAACAGGTGGTAGAATTAAACAAAATAGGCGGTGTTCCTAAACAAATAGCCGAATATTTAAAATTACCAGATCCCAAAATGTACACAGGTCACTGTTTAAGACGAACTTCTGCCACTATTTTGGTAGATGCCGGTGGTGATTTAATGGCTCTTAAACGACATGGCGGATGGAAATCTTCAACAACGGCCGAAGAATATGTCGATAAGTCAATAAATAATAAGAAGTCAACAGCCAATAGAATTATAAATTCAATTGAAATTTACAGACCTTTACATACACTGAAAATACCAATGTTCAAAAAGAACACACCGTACACTTTATGTCATCTCACCATTCACCACGTATTATTGAACAACCGTCAAACTCGGATAAGGGTATAGTTATAAATAATTGCCAAAATTTTACAATTAATTATTATAAATAAAGGTTTAATTTAAATTGTTCCCGAATTTTGTTAAATAAATAAAAGTTACTTGTTATATTTCTTATTTTTATAAATGAAAATAATCATAGAAAAAGTATAGTACACAACTTGAGTTGTAAGCTTATTACATGCTTGTAAAATTACCAACTTTTTTACTCGCATGTAAGAAGCTGCTTACAACTCTCGTTATGTAATATACTATTCTCAACGAGCTATATAATTTCTTTAAAACGTATAAATCAATTAGGTCTGCAAAATATAAGGGTCTTGAAAATATTTTCTGTGATCCAGGGTAAAATGAAAAATATATTGTAGGTCAAGATTTGTATGATGAAATTGACAATTCTGTTCCATATATTATTATTCCTGAAATGAACGCATTAAATGTCATCAACTACCTATTCACCAATAAGCTCATCTATCTATTTCCAAATTTAGTAATTGCCATACGAAATTTCGTAACATTACCTGTGACAGTAGCTAGTGGGGAAGGAAACTTTTCGAAACTTAAAATAATAAATAGCTCTCTATGATCCACAATGGGACAAAAAAGGCTTAAAGGCTTTCAGACTTACCCATTATTAGTATTGAAAAGGATATTTCAGATAACATAGACATTGACATTGTTAAAACTGACTGACATTGTTAAACCATGTGTCTAAAGAAAGACTAGAAAAGCAAAATTTACTGTATAATTTATTAGTAGATATGTTAAAACCCTGTCCCGTATTTATATTTATGTATTTAGTCTTTTAATATAGAACATTAGAAATAAGTTGTACGTTGTAATTTTAACGTTTTGATTTACAAATCCTTAAAAACTTTCTGGGAAGTTTAGGTTTGGGGAAGCCGCCCAAATTACTCTCGCACTAGAGCGACAGATACCTTAAGAACCTCTGGCTATCAACAATTTTCAAACGAAGTGTAGTACCCTCCTCCTCTATCGGAAATCAAAAGCGTGAGCGTTCAGTTTGATACACTCTGTATATGGAAGTTAATATCTCCCTCTATTTTTTCAACACCGATGTATGATCACAAGAACATCTTTTCCTTGCCATTATAAGCCCAGTATTAATTAATTCAAGGTTTGAAAACTCAATTAGTACAAAAAATGCCTAATTTCCTAAAGCGGATTATAATATTAATGAATCTGCAATCACCTATCACTAATAATACTACAATGCGTTTTATTTAATAAAACAATCATAATAGCTATAAATTAGCGATGAAGATAAACCAGCAGAAAGTGTGTTAAGGTCAATGGTGAAGCAAAAAGGAAGCTTTACGTGCGATAAAATTTACAGAATATCCTTATCTAGGCCATCTTTTAATATACTTATTCGGTTTTATTTGCATGCTTATGCTCTTCTATTACCAACATCTTTACAAAAATTTTCTTAACGTTGACCTTACAATTTTAACTTTAAAATAAAAATAAAGCTAATATTTTTCCAAGAATAATGATATCGAGGAAATAGAATGAATATGAAAGTCAAGTGAAACAAAGTTGTATTGTATTAGTTATTTCCGTTACTGTTTTCTGTAGAAGTTCGGTATTTTTATTTTTTTTTCTATTCTGTGAACTATATTTCTTTTCCAAATTTTCAATTCTTTTTTTTTGTGATTTAACTTCTTTTCTAATTTTTCAATTTTCTCTCTTAATTTGTTCATTTTCTAATGACATTCTAATTAGATTATTTGATATTTTATCTATTTTGTGAACTGAAATATTTTTTTGCAATTTTCTCTCTTAATTTGTTCTATTTTTGAATGAGATTCTAATTAGATCATTTGATATTTTATCTATTTTGTGAACTATAATATTTCTTTTTCAAATTTTCAATTCTTTTTTTTTGTGATTTAACTTCTTTTCTAATTTTTCAATTTTCTCTCTTACTTTGTTCATTTTATAATGAAATTCTAATTAGATCATTTGATATTTTATCTATTTTGTGAACTGTAATATTTTTCGAACTTGTTATTTCTTTTTTTATTTCACTTCTTTTCTGATTTTGCAATTTTCTCTCTTAATTTGTTCTTTTTTTTGAATGAGATTCTAATTAGATCATTTGATATTTTATCTATTTTGTGAACTATAATATTTCTTTTTCAAATTTTCAATTCTTTTTTTTTGTGATTTAACTTCTTTTCTAATTTTTCAATTTTCTCTCTTACTTTGTTCATTTTATAATGAAATTCTAATTAGATCATTTGATATTTTATCTATTTTGTGAACTGTAATATTTTTCGAACTTGTTATTTCTTTTTTTTATTTCACTTCTTTTCTGATTTTGCAATTTTCTCTCTTAATTTGTTCTTTTTTTTGAATGAGATTCTAATTAGATCATTTGATATTTTATCTATTTTGTGAACTATAATATTTCTTTTTCAAATTTTCAATTCTTTTTTTGTGATTTAACTTCTTTTCTAATTTTTCAATTTTATCTCTTAATTTGTTCATTTTCTAATGACATTCTAATTAGATTATTTGATATTTTATCTATTTTGTGAACTGAAATATTTTTTTGCAATTTTCTCCCTTAATTTGTTCTATTTTTGAATGAGATTCTAATTAGATCATTTGATATTTTATCTATTTTGTGAACTGTAATATTTTTTTCCAAATTTTCAATTCTTTTTTTTTGTGATTTAACTTCTTTTCTAATTTTTCAATTTTCTCTCTTAATTTGTTCATTTTCTAATGACATTCTAATTAGATTATTTGATATTTTATCTATTTTGTGAACTGAAATATTTTTTTGCAATTTTCTCTCTTAATTTGTTCTATTTTTGAATGAGATTCTAATTAGATCATTTGATATTTTATCTATTTTGTGAACTATAATATTTCTTTTTCAAATTTTCAATTCTTTTTTTTTGTGATTTAACTTCTTTTCTAATTTTTCAATTTTCTCTCTTACTTTGTTCATTTTATAATGAAATTCTAATTAGATCATTTGATATTTTATCTATTTTGTGAACTGTAATATTTTTCGAACTTGTTATTTCTTTTTTTATTTCACTTCTTTTCTGATTTTGCAATTTTCTCTCTTAATTTGTTCTTTTTTTGGAATGAGATTCTAATTAGATCATTTGATATTTTATCTATTTTGTGAACTATAATATTTCTTTTTCAAATTTTCAATTCTTTTTTTTGTGATTTAACTTCTTTTCTAATTTTTCAATTTTCTCTCTTAATTTGTTTATTTTCTAATGACATTCTAATTAGATTATTTGATATTTTATCTATTTTGTGAACTGAAATATTTTTTTGCAATTTTCTCTCTTAATTTGTTCTATTTTTGAATGAGATTCTAATTAGATTATTTGATATTTTATCTATTTTGTGAACTATAATATTTCTTTTTCAAATTTTCAATTCTTTTTTTTTGTGATTTAACTTCTTTTCTAATTTTTCAATTTTCTCTCTTAATTTGTTCATTTTCTAATGACATTCTAATTAGATTATTTGATATTTTATCTATTTTGTGAACTGAAATATTTTTTTGCAATTTTCTCTCTTAATTTGTTCTATTTTTGAATGAGATTCTAATTAGATTATTTGATATTTTATCTATTTTGTGAACTATAATATTTCTTTTTCAAATTTTCAATTCTTTTTTTTTGTGATTTAACTTCTTTTCTAATTTTTCAATTTTCTCTCTTACTTTGTTCATTTTATAATGAAATTCTAATTAGATCATTTGATATTTTATCTATTTTGTGAACTGTAATATTTTTCGAACTTGTTATTTCTTTTTTTATTTCACTTCTTTTCTGATTTTGCAATTTTCTCTCTTAATTTGTTCTTTTTTTTGAATGAGATTCTAATTAGATCATTTGATATTTTATCTATTTTGTGAACTATAATATTTCTTTTTCAAATTTTCAATTCTTTTTTTTGTGATTTAACTTCTTTTCTAATTTTTCAATTTTCTCTCTTAATTTGTTTATTTTCTAATGACATTCTAATTAGATTATTTGATATTTTATCTATTTTGTGAACTGAAATATTTTTTTGCAATTTTCTCCCTTAATTTGTTCTATTTTTGAATGAGATTCTAATTAGATCATTTGATATTTTATCTATTTTGTGAACTATAATATTTCTTTTTCAAATTTTCAATTCTTTTTTTTTGTGATTTAACTTCTTTTCTAATTTTTCAATTTTCTCTCTTAATTTGTTTATTTTCTAATGACATTCTAATTAGATTATTTGATATTTTATCTATTTTGTGAACTGAAATATTTTTTTGCAATTTTCTCCCTTAATTTGTTCTATTTTTGAATGAGATTCTAATTAGATCATTTGATATTTTATCTATTTTGTGAACTATAATATTTCTTTTTCAAATTTTCAATTCTTTTTTTTGTGATTTAACTTCTTTTCTAATTTTTCAATTTTCTCTCTTAATTTGTTTATTTTCTAATGACATTCTAATTAGATTATTTGATATTTTATCTATTTTGTGAACTGAAATATTTTTTTGCAATTTTCTCCCTTAATTTGTTCTATTTTTGAATGAGATTCTAATTAGATCATTTGATATTTTATCTATTTTGTGAACTATAATATTTCTTTTTCAAATTTTCAATTCTTTTTTTTGTGATTTAACTTCTTTTCTAATTTTTCAATTTTCTCTCTTAATTTGTTTATTTTCTAATGACATTCTAATTAGATTATTTGATATTTTATCTATTTTGTGAACTGAAATATTTTTTTGCAATTTTCTCCCTTAATTTGTTCTATTTTTGAATGAGATTCTAATTAGATCATTTGATATTTTATCTATTTTGTGAACTATAATATTTCTTTTTCAAATTTTCAATTCTTTTTTTTGTGATTTAACTTCTTTTCTAATTTTTCAATTTTCTCTCTTACTTTGTTCATTTTATAATGAAATTCTAATTAGATCATTTGATATTTTATCTATTTTGTGAACTGTAATATTTTTCGAACTTGTTATTTCTTTTTTTTATTTCACTTCTTTTCTGATTTTGCAATTTTCTCTCTTAATTTGTTTTTTTTTTGAATGAGATTCTAATTAGATCATTTGATATTTTATCTATTTTGTGAACTATAATATTTCTTTTTCAAATTTTCAATTCTTTTTTTTGTGATTTAACTTCTTTTCTAATTTTTCAATTTTCTCTCTTAATTTGTTCATTTTCTAATGACATTCTAATTAGATTATTTGATATTTTATCTATTTTGTGAACTGAAATATTTTTTTGCAATTTTCTCTCTTAATTTGTTCTATTTTTGAATGAGATTCTAATTAGATCATTTGATATTTTATCTATTTTGTGAACTATAATATTTCTTTTTCAAATTTTCAATTCTTTTTTTTGTGATTTAACTTCTTTTCTAATTTTTCAATTTTCTCTCTTAATTTGTTCATTTTCTAATGACATTCTAATTAGATTATTTGATATTTTATCTATTTTGTGAACTGAAATATTTTTTTGCAATTTTCTCTCTTAATTTGTTCTATTTTTGAATGAGATTCTAATTAGATTATTTGATATTTTATCTATTTTGTGAACTATAATATTTCTTTTTCAAATTTTCAATTCTTTTTTTTTGTGATTTAACTTCTTTTCTAATTTTTCAATTTTCTCTCTTACTTTGTTCATTTTATAATGAAATTCTAATTAGATCATTTGATATTTTATCTATTTTGTGAACTGTAATATTTTTCGAACTTGTTATTTCTTTTTTTATTTCACTTCTTTTCTGATTTTGCAATTTTCTCTCTTAATTTGTTCTTTTTTTTGAATGAGATTCTAATTAGATCATTTGATATTTTATCTATTTTGTGAACTATAATATTTCTTTTTCAAATTTTCAATTCTTTTTTTTGTGATTTAACTTCTTTTCTAATTTTTCAATTTTCTCTCTTACTTTGTTCATTTTATAATGAAATTCTAATTAGATCATTTGATATTTTATCTATTTTGTGAACTGTAATATTTTTCGAACTTGTTATTTCTTTTTTTTATTTCACTTCTTTTCTGATTTTGCAATTTTCTCTCTTAATTTGTTTTTTTTTTGAATGAGATTCTAATTAGATCATTTGATATTTTATCTATTTTGTGAACTATAATATTTCTTTTTCAAATTTTCAATTCTTTTTTTTTGTGATTTAACTTCTTTTCTAATTTTTTAATTTTCACTCTTAATTTGTTCATTTTCTAATTAAATTCTAATTAGATCATTTGATATTTTATCTATTTTGTGAACTATAATATTTGTTTTCCAACTTTTCAATTCTTTTTTTTTATTTCACTTCTCTTCTAATTTTGCACTTTTCTCTCTTAATTTGTTCTTTTTTTGAATGAGATTCTAATTAGATCATTTGATATTTTATCTATTTTGTGAACTGTAATATTTTTCGAACTTGTTATTTCTTTTTTTATTTCACTTCTTTTCTGATTTTGCAATTTTCTCTCTTAATTTGTTCTTTTTTTTGAATGAGATTCTAATTAGATCATTTGATATTTTATCTATTTTGTGAACTATAATATTTCTTTTTCAAATTTTCAATTCTTTTTTTTGTGATTTAACTTCTTTTCTAATTTTTCAATTTTCTCTCTTAATTTGTTTATTTTCTAATGACATTCTAATTAGATTATTTGATATTTTATCTATTTTGTGAACTGAAATATTTTTTTGCAATTTTCTCCCTTAATTTGTTCTATTTTTGAATGAGATTCTAATTAGATCATTTGATATTTTATCTATTTTGTGAACTATAATATTTCTTTTTCAAATTTTCAATTCTTTTTTTTGTGATTTAACTTCTTTTCTAATTTTTCAATTTTCTCTCTTACTTTGTTCATTTTATAATGAAATTCTAATTAGATCATTTGATATTTTATCTATTTTGTGAACTGTAATATTTTTCGAACTTGTTATTTCTTTTTTTTATTTCACTTCTTTTCTGATTTTGCAATTTTCTCTCTTAATTTGTTTTTTTTTTGAATGAGATTCTAATTAGATCATTTGATATTTTATCTATTTTGTGAACTATAATATTTCTTTTTCAAATTTTCAATTCTTTTTTTTGTGATTTAACTTCTTTTCTAATTTTTCAATTTTCTCTCTTAATTTGTTCATTTTCTAATGACATTCTAATTAGATTATTTGATATTTTATCTATTTTGTGAACTGAAATATTTTTTTGCAATTTTCTCTCTTAATTTGTTCTATTTTTGAATGAGATTCTAATTAGATCATTTGATATTTTATCTATTTTGTGAACTATAATATTTCTTTTTCAAATTTTCAATTCTTTTTTTTGTGATTTAACTTCTTTTCTAATTTTTCAATTTTCTCTCTTAATTTGTTCATTTTCTAATGACATTCTAATTAGATTATTTGATATTTTATCTATTTTGTGAACTGAAATATTTTTTTGCAATTTTCTCTCTTAATTTGTTCTATTTTTGAATGAGATTCTAATTAGATTATTTGATATTTTATCTATTTTGTGAACTATAATATTTCTTTTTCAAATTTTCAATTCTTTTTTTTTGTGATTTAACTTCTTTTCTAATTTTTCAATTTTCTCTCTTACTTTGTTCATTTTATAATGAAATTCTAATTAGATCATTTGATATTTTATCTATTTTGTGAACTGTAATATTTTTCGAACTTGTTATTTCTTTTTTTATTTCACTTCTTTTCTGATTTTGCAATTTTCTCTCTTAATTTGTTCTTTTTTTTGAATGAGATTCTAATTAGATCATTTGATATTTTATCTATTTTGTGAACTATAATATTTCTTTTTCAAATTTTCAATTCTTTTTTTTGTGATTTAACTTCTTTTCTAATTTTTCAATTTTCTCTCTTACTTTGTTCATTTTATAATGAAATTCTAATTAGATCATTTGATATTTTATCTATTTTGTGAACTGTAATATTTTTCGAACTTGTTATTTCTTTTTTTTATTTCACTTCTTTTCTGATTTTGCAATTTTCTCTCTTAATTTGTTTTTTTTTTGAATGAGATTCTAATTAGATCATTTGATATTTTATCTATTTTGTGAACTATAATATTTCTTTTTCAAATTTTCAATTCTTTTTTTTTGTGATTTAACTTCTTTTCTAATTTTTTAATTTTCACTCTTAATTTGTTCATTTTCTAATTAAATTCTAATTAGATCATTTGATATTTTATCTATTTTGTGAACTATAATATTTGTTTTCCAACTTTTCAATTCTTTTTTTTTATTTCACTTCTCTTCTAATTTTGCACTTTTCTCTCTTAATTTGTTCTTTTTTTGAATGAGATTCTAATTAGATCATTTGATATTTTATCTATTTTGTGAACTGTAATATTTTTCGAACTTGTTATTTCTTTTTTTTATTTCACTTCTTTTCTGATTTTGCAATTTTCTCTCTTAATTTGTTCATTTTCTAATGACATTCTAATTAGATTATTTGATATTTTATCTATTTTGTGAACTGAAATATTTTTTTGCAATTTTCTCTCTTAATTTGTTCTATTTTTGAATGAGATTCTAATTAGATCATTTGATATTTTATCTATTTTGTGAACTATAATATTTCTTTTTCAAATTTTCAATTCTTTTTTTTGTGATTTAACTTCTTTTCTAATTTTTCAATTTTCTCTCTTAATTTGTTCATTTTCTAATGACATTCTAATTAGATTATTTGATATTTTATCTATTTTGTGAACTGAAATATTTTTTTGCAATTTTCTCTCTTAATTTGTTCTATTTTTGAATGAGATTCTAATTAGATTATTTGATATTTTATCTATTTTGTGAACTATAATATTTCTTTTTCAAATTTTCAATTCTTTTTTTTGTGATTTAACTTCTTTTCTAATTTTTCAATTTTCTCTCTTACTTTGTTCATTTTATAATGAAATTCTAATTAGATCATTTGATATTTTATCTATTTTGTGAACTGTAATATTTTTCGAACTTGTTATTTCTTTTTTTATTTCACTTCTTTTCTGATTTTGCAATTTTCTCTCTTAATTTGTTCTTTTTTTTGAATGAGATTCTAATTAGATCATTTGATATTTTATCTATTTTGTGAACTATAATATTTCTTTTTCAAATTTTCAATTCTTTTTTTTGTGATTTAACTTCTTTTCTAATTTTTCAATTTTCTCTCTTACTTTGTTCATTTTATAATGAAATTCTAATTAGATCATTTGATATTTTATCTATTTTGTGAACTGTAATATTTTTCGAACTTGTTATTTCTTTTTTTTATTTCACTTCTTTTCTGATTTTGCAATTTTCTCTCTTAATTTGTTTTTTTTTTGAATGAGATTCTAATTAGATCATTTGATATTTTATCTATTTTGTGAACTATAATATTTCTTTTTCAAATTTTCAATTCTTTTTTTTTGTGATTTAACTTCTTTTCTAATTTTTTAATTTTCACTCTTAATTTGTTCATTTTCTAATTAAATTCTAATTAGATCATTTGATATTTTATCTATTTTGTGAACTATAATATTTGTTTTCCAACTTTTCAATTCTTTTTTTTTATTTCACTTCTCTTCTAATTTTGCACTTTTCTCTCTTAATTTGTTCTTTTTTTGAATGAGATTCTAATTAGATCATTTGATATTTTATCTATTTTGTGAACTGTAATATTTTTCGAACTTGTTATTTCTTTTTTTTATTTCACTTCTTTTCTGATTTTGCAATTTTCTCTCTTAATTTGTTCTTTTTTTGAATGAGATTCTAATTAGATCATTTGATATTTTATCTATTTTGTGAACTAAGATATTTCTTCTCCAACTTTTCAATTCTTTTTTTTTTTGATTTAACTTCTTTTCTAATTTTTTAATTGTCTCTCTTAATTTGTTTATTTTCTAATGGAATTCTAATTAGATCATTTGATATTTTATCTATTTTGTGAACTGTAATATTTTTCGAACTTGTTATTTCTTTTTTTTATTTCACTTCTTTTCTGATTTTGCAATTTTCTCTCTTAATTTGTTCTTTTTTTTGAATGAGATTCTAATTAGATCATTTGATATTTTATCTATTTTGTGAACTATAATATTTCTTTTTCAAATTTTCAATTCTTTTTTTTGTGATTTAACTTCTTTTCTAATTTTTCAATTTTCTCTCTTACTTTGTTCATTTTATAATGAAATTCTAATTAGATCATTTGATATTTTATCTATTTTGTGAACTGTAATATTTTTCGAACTTGTTATTTCTTTTTTTTATTTCACTTCTTTTCTGATTTTGCAATTTTCTCTCTTAATTTGTTCTTTTTTTTGAATGAGATTCTAATTAGATCATTTGATATTTTATCTATTTTGTGAACTATAATATTTCTTTTTCAAATTTTCAATTCTTTTTTTTGTGATTTAACTTCTTTTCTAATTTTTCAATTTTCTCTCTTACTTTGTTCATTTTATAATGAAATTCTAATTAGATCATTTGATATTTTATCTATTTTGTGAACTGTAATATTTTTCGAACTTGTTATTTCTTTTTTTATTTCACTTCTTTTCTGATTTTGCAATTTTCTCTCTTAATTTGTTCTTTTTTTTGAATGAGATTCTAATTAGATCATTTGATATTTTATCTATTTTGTGAACTATAATATTTCTTTTTCAAATTTTCAATTCTTTTTTTTGTGATTTAACTTCTTTTCTAATTTTTCAATTTTCTCTCTTACTTTGTTCATTTTATAATGAAATTCTAATTAGATCATTTGATATTTTATCTATTTTGTGAACTGTAATATTTTTCGAACTTGTTATTTCTTTTTTTTATTTCACTTCTTTTCTGATTTTGCAATTTTCTCTCTTAATTTGTTTTTTTTTTGAATGAGATTCTAATTAGATCATTTGATATTTTATCTATTTTGTGAACTATAATATTTCTTTTTCAAATTTTCAATTCTTTTTTTTGTGATTTAACTTCTTTTCTAATTTTTCAATTTTCTCTCTTACTTTGTTCATTTTATAATGAAATTCTAATTAGATCATTTGATATTTTATCTATTTTGTGAACTATAATATTTCTTTTTCAAATTTTCAATTCTTTTTTTTGTGATTTAACTTCTTTTCTAATTTTTCAATTTTCTCTCTTACTTTGTTCATTTTATAATGAAATTCTAATTAGATCATTTGATATTTTATCTATTTTGTGAACTGTAATATTTTTCGAACTTGTTATTTCTTTTTTTATTTCACTTCTTTTCTGATTTTGCAATTTTCTCTCTTAATTTGTTCTTTTTTTTGAATGAGATTCTAATTAGATCATTTGATATTTTATCTATTTTGTGAACTATAATATTTCTTTTTCAAATTTTCAATTCTTTTTTTTGTGATTTAACTTCTTTTCTAATTTTTCAATTTTCTCTCTTACTTTGTTCATTTTATAATGAAATTCTAATTAGATCATTTGATATTTTATCTATTTTGTGAACTGTAATATTTTTCGAACTTGTTATTTCTTTTTTTATTTCACTTCTTTTCTGATTTTGCAATTTTCTCTCTTAATTTGTTCTTTTTTTTGAATGAGATTCTAATTAGATCATTTGATATTTTATCTATTTTGTGAACTATAATATTTCTTTTTCAAATTTTCAATTCTTTTTTTTTGTGATTTAACTTCTTTTCTAATTTTTCAATTTTCTCTCTTACTTTGTTCATTTTATAATGAAATTCTAATTAGATCATTTGATATTTTATCTATTTTGTGAACTGTAATATTTTTCGAACTTGTTATTTCTTTTTTTATTTCACTTCTTTTCTGATTTTGCAATTTTCTCTCTTAATTTGTTCTTTTTTTTGAATGAGATTCTAATTAGATCATTTGATATTTTATCTATTTTGTGAACTATAATATTTCTTTTTCAAATTTTCAATTCTTTTTTTTGTGATTTAACTTCTTTTCTAATTTTTCAATTTTCTCTCTTACTTTGTTCATTTTATAATGAAATTCTAATTAGATCATTTGATATTTTATCTATTTTGTGAACTATAATATTTCTTTTTCAAATTTTCAATTCTTTTTTTTGTGATTTAACTTCTTTTCTAATTTTTCAATTTTCTCTCTTACTTTGTTCATTTTATAATGAAATTCTAATTAGATCATTTGATATTTTATCTATTTTGTGAACTGTAATATTTTTCGAACTTGTTATTTCTTTTTTTTATTTCACTTCTTTTCTGATTTTGCAATTTTCTCTCTTAATTTGTTTTTTTTTTGAATGAGATTCTAATTAGATCATTTGATATTTTATCTATTTTGTGAACTATAATATTTCTTTTTCAAATTTTCAATTCTTTTTTTTTGTGATTTAACTTCTTTTCTAATTTTTCAATTTTCTCTCTTACTTTGTTCATTTTATAATGAAATTCTAATTAGATCATTTGATATTTTATCTATTTTGTGAACTATAATATTTCTTTTTCAAATTTTCAATTCTTTTTTTTTGTGATTTAACTTCTTTTCTAATTTTTCAATTTTCTCTCTTACTTTGTTCATTTTATAATGAAATTCTAATTAGATCATTTGATATTTTATCTATTTTGTGAACTGTAATATTTTTCGAACTTGTTATTTCTTTTTTTTATTTCACTTCTTTTCTGATTTTGCAATTTTCTCTCTTAATTTGTTCTTTTTTTTGAATGAGATTCTAATTAGATCATTTGATATTTTATCTATTTTGTGAACTATAATATTTCTTTTTCAAATTTTCAATTCTTTTTTTTGTGATTTAACTTCTTTTCTAATTTTTCAATTTTCTCTCTTACTTTGTTCATTTTATAATGAAATTCTAATTAGATCATTTGATATTTTATCTATTTTGTGAACTGTAATATTTTTCGAACTTGTTATTTCTTTTTTTATTTCACTTCTTTTCTGATTTTGCAATTTTCTCTCTTAATTTGTTCTTTTTTTTGAATGAGATTCTAATTAGATCATTTGATATTTTATCTATTTTGTGAACTATAATATTTCTTTTTCAAATTTTCAATTCTTTTTTTTGTGATTTAACTTCTTTTCTAATTTTTCAATTTTCTCTCTTACTTTGTTCATTTTATAATGAAATTCTAATTAGATCATTTGATATTTTATCTATTTTGTGAACTGTAATATTTTTCGAACTTGTTATTTCTTTTTTTTATTTCACTTCTTTTCTGATTTTGCAATTTTCTCTCTTAATTTGTTTTTTTTTTGAATGAGATTCTAATTAGATCATTTGATATTTTATCTATTTTGTGAACTATAATATTTCTTTTTCAAATTTTCAATTCTTTTTTTTTGTGATTTAACTTCTTTTCTAATTTTTCAATTTTCTCTCTTACTTTGTTCATTTTATAATGAAATTCTAATTAGATCATTTGATATTTTATCTATTTTGTGAACTGTAATATTTTTCGAACTTGTTATTTCTTTTTTTATTTCACTTCTTTTCTGATTTTGCAATTTTCTCTCTTAATTTGTTCTTTTTTTTGAATGAGATTCTAATTAGATCATTTGATATTTTATCTATTTTGTGAACTATAATATTTCTTTTTCAACTTTTCAATTCTTTTTTTTGTGATTTAACTTCTTTTCTAATTTTTCAATTTTCTCTCTTACTTTGTTCATTTTATAATGAAATTCTAATTAGATCATTTGATATTTTATCTATTTTGTGAACTGTAATATTTTTCGAACTTGTTATTTCTTTTTTTTATTTCACTTCTTTTCTGATTTTGCAATTTTCTCTCTTAATTTGTTTTTTTTTTTTTGAATGAGATTCTAATTAGATCATTTGATATTTTATCTATTTTGTGAACTGTAATATTTTTCGAACTTGTTATTTCTTTTTTTTATTTCACTTCTTTTCTGATTTTGCAATTTTCTCTCTTAATTTGTTTTTTTTTGAATGAGATTCTAATTAGATCATTTGATATTTTATCTATTTTGTGAACTATAATATTTCTTTTTCAAATTTTCAATTCTTTTTTTTGTGATTTAACTTCTTTTCTAATTTTTCAATTTTCTCTCTTACTTTGTTCATTTTATAATGAAATTCTAATTAGATCATTTGATATTTTATCTATTTTGTGAACTATAATATTTCTTTTTCAAATTTTCAATTCTTTTTTTTGTGATTTAACTTCTTTTCTAATTTTTCAATTTTCTCTCTTACTTTGTTCATTTTATAATGAAATTCTAATTAGATCATTTGATATTTTATCTATTTTGTGAACTGTAATATTTTTCGAACTTGTTATTTCTTTTTTTATTTCACTTCTTTTCTGATTTTGCAATTTTCTCTCTTAATTTGTTTTTTTTTTTGAATGAGATTCTAATTAGATCATTTGATATTTTATCTATTTTGTGAACTATAATATTTCTTTTTCAAATTTTCAATTCTTTTTTTTTGTGATTTAACTTCTTTTCTAATTTTTCAATTTTCTCTCTTACTTTGTTCATTTTATAATGAAATTCTAATTAGATCATTTGATATTTTATCTATTTTGTGAACTGTAATATTTTTCGAACTTGTTATTTCTTTTTTTATTTCACTTCTTTTCTGATTTTGCAATTTTCTCTCTTAATTTGTTCTTTTTTTTGAATGAGATTCTAATTAGATCATTTGATATTTTATCTATTTTGTGAACTATAATATTTCTTTTTCAACTTTTCAATTCTTTTTTTTGTGATTTAACTTATTTTCTAATTTTTCAATTTTCACTCTTAATTTGTTCATTTTCTAATGAAATTCTAATTAGATCATTTGATATTTTATCTACTTTGTGAACTGAAATATTTTTTTGCAATTTTCTCTCTTAATTTGTTCTATTTTTGAATGAGATTCTAATTAGATCATTTGATATTTTATCTATTTTGTGAACTATAATATTTCTTTTTCAAATTTTCAATTCTTTTTTTTGTGATTTAACTTATTTTCTAATTTTTCAATTTTCACTCTTAATTTGTTCATTTTCTAATGAAATTCTAATTAGATTATTTGATATTTTATCTATTTTGTGAACTGAAATATTTTTTTGCAATTTTCTCTCTTAATTTGTTCTATTTTTGAATGAGATTCTAATTAGATCATTTGATATTTTATCTATTTTGTGAACTATAATATTTCTTTTTCAAATTTTCAATTCTTTTTTTTGTGATTTAACTTCTTTTCTAATTTTTCAATTTTCTCTCTTAATTTGTTCATTTTCTAATGACATTCTAATTAGATTATTTGATATTTTATCTATTTTGTGAACTGAAATATTTTTTTGCAATTTTCTCTCTTAATTTGTTCTATTTTTGAATGAGATTCTAATTAGATTATTTGATATTTTATCTATTTTGTGAACTATAATATTTCTTTTTCAAATTTTCAATTCTTTTTTTTTGTGATTTAACTTCTTTTCTAATTTTTCAATTTTCTCTCTTACTTTGTTCATTTTATAATGAAATTCTAATTAGATCATTTGATATTTTATCTATTTTGTGAACTGTAATATTTTTCGAACTTGTTATTTCTTTTTTTATTTCACTTCTTTTCTGATTTTGCAATTTTCTCTCTTAATTTGTTCTTTTTTTTGAATGAGATTCTAATTAGATCATTTGATATTTTATCTATTTTGTGAACTATAATATTTCTTTTTCAAATTTTCAATTCTTTTTTTTGTGATTTAACTTCTTTTCTAATTTTTCAATTTTCTCTCTTAATTTGTTTATTTTCTAATGACATTCTAATTAGATTATTTGATATTTTATCTATTTTGTGAACTGAAATATTTTTTTGCAATTTTCTCCCTTAATTTGTTCTATTTTTGAATGAGATTCTAATTAGATCATTTGATATTTTATCTATTTTGTGAACTATAATATTTCTTTTTCAAATTTTCAATTCTTTTTTTTGTGATTTAACTTCTTTTCTAATTTTTCAATTTTCTCTCTTACTTTGTTCATTTTATAATGAAATTCTAATTAGATCATTTGATATTTTATCTATTTTGTGAACTGTAATATTTTTCGAACTTGTTATTTCTTTTTTTTATTTCACTTCTTTTCTGATTTTGCAATTTTCTCTCTTAATTTGTTTTTTTTTGAATGAGATTCTAATTAGATCATTTGATATTTTATCTATTTTGTGAACTATAATATTTCTTTTTCAACTTTTCAATTCTTTTTTTTGTGATTTAACTTATTTTCTAATTTTTCAATTTTCACTCTTAATTTGTTCATTTTCTAATGAAATTCTAATTAGATCATTTGATATTTTATCTACTTTGTGAACTGTAATATTTTTTTCCAACTTTTCAATTCTTTTTTTTTGTGATTTCACTTCTTTTCTAATTTTGCAATTTTCTCTCTTAATTTGTTCTTTTTTTGAATGAGATTCTAATTAGATCATTTGATATTTTATCTATTTTGTGAACTATAATATTTCTTTTTCAAATTTTCAGTTCTTTTTTTTGTGATTTAACTTATTTTCTAATTTTTCAATTTTCACTCTTAATTTGTTTATTTTCTAATGAAATTCTAATTTGATCATTTGATATTTTATCTACTTTGTGAACTGTAATATTTTTTTCCAACTTTTCAATTCTTTTTTTTTTGTGATTTCACTTCTTTTGTAATTTTGCAATTTTCTCTCTTAATTTGTTCTTTTTTTGAATGAGATTCTAATTAGATCATTTGATATTTTATCTATTTTGTGAACTATATTTCTTCTCCAACTTTTCAATTCTTTTTTTTTTTTGTGATTTAACTTCTTTTCTAATTTTTCAATTGTCTGTCTTAATTTGTTCATTTTCTAATGGAATTCTAATTAGATCATTTGATATTTTATCTATTTTGTGAACTATAATATTTCTTTTCCAACTTTTCAATTCTTTTTTTTTATTTCACTTCTTTTCTAATTTTGCAATTTCTCCTTAATTTGTTCTTTTTTTGAATGAGATTCTAATTAGATAATTTGATATTTTATCTATTTTGTGAACTAAGATATTTCTTCTCCAACTTTTCAATTCTTTTTTTTTTTGATTTAACTTCTTTTCTAATTTTTCAATTTTCTCTCTTACTTTGTTCATTTTATAATGAAATTCTAATTAGATCATTTGATATTTTATCTATTTTGTGAACTGTAATATTTTTCGAACTTGTTATTTCTTTTTTTATTTCACTTCTTTTCTGATTTTGCAATTTTCTCTCTTAATTTGTTCTTTTTTTTGAATGAGATTCTAATTAGATCATTTGATATTTTATCTATTTTGTGAACTATAATATTTCTTTTTCAAATTTTCAATTCTTTTTTTTGTGATTTAACTTCTTTTCTAATTTTTCAATTTTCTCTCTTAATTTGTTTATTTTCTAATGACATTCTAATTAGATTATTTGATATTTTATCTATTTTGTGAACTGAAATATTTTTTTGCAATTTTCTCCCTTAATTTGTTCTATTTTTGAATGAGATTCTAATTAGATCATTTGATATTTTATCTATTTTGTGAACTATAATATTTCTTTTTCAAATTTTCAATTCTTTTTTTTGTGATTTAACTTCTTTTCTAATTTTTCAATTTTCTCTCTTACTTTGTTCATTTTATAATGAAATTCTAATTAGATCATTTGATATTTTATCTATTTTGTGAACTGTAATATTTTTCGAACTTGTTATTTCTTTTTTTTATTTCACTTCTTTTCTGATTTTGCAATTTTCTCTCTTAATTTGTTTTTTTTTTGAATGAGATTCTAATTAGATCATTTGATATTTTATCTATTTTGTGAACTATAATATTTCTTTTTCAACTTTTCAATTCTTTTTTTTGTGATTTAACTTATTTTCTAATTTTTCAATTTTCACTCTTAATTTGTTCATTTTCTAATGAAATTCTAATTAGATCATTTGATATTTTATCTACTTTGTGAACTGTAATATTTTTTTCCAACTTTTCAATTCTTTTTTTTTGTGATTTCACTTCTTTTCTAATTTTGCAATTTTCTCTCTTAATTTGTTCTTTTTTTGAATGAGATTCTAATTAGATCATTTGATATTTTATCTATTTTGTGAACTATAATATTTCTTTTTCAAATTTTCAGTTCTTTTTTTTGTGATTTAACTTATTTTCTAATTTTTCAATTTTCACTCTTAATTTGTTTATTTTCTAATGAAATTCTAATTTGATCATTTGATATTTTATCTACTTTGTGAACTGTAATATTTTTTTCCAACTTTTCAATTCTTTTTTTTTTGTGATTTCACTTCTTTTGTAATTTTGCAATTTTCTCTCTTAATTTGTTCTTTTTTTGAATGAGATTCTAATTAGATCATTTGATATTTTATCTATTTTGTGAACTATATTTCTTCTCCAACTTTTCAATTCTTTTTTTTTTTGTGATTTTACTTCTTTTCTAATTTTTCAATTGTCTGTCTTAATTTGTTCATTTTCTAATGGAATTCTAATTAGATCATTTGATATTTTATCTATTTTGTGAACTATAATATTTCTTTTCCAACTTTTCAATTCTTTTTTTTTATTTCACTTCTTTTCTAATTTTGCAATTTCTCCTTAATTTGTTCTTTTTTTGAATGAGATTCTAATTAGATAATTTGATATTTTATCTATTTTGTGAACTAAGATATTTCTTCTCCAACTTTTCAATTCTTTTTTTTTTGATTTAACTTCTTTTCTAATTTTTCAATTGTCTCTCTTAATTTGTTTATTTTCTAATGGAATTCTAATTAGATCATTTGATATTTTATCTATTTTGTGAACTATAATATTTGGTTTCCAACTTTTCAATTCTTTTTTTTATTTCACTTCTCTTCTAATTTTGCACTTTTCTCTCTTAATTTGTTCTTTTTTTGAATGAGATTCTAATTAGATCATTTGATATTTTATCTATTTTGTGAACTATAATATTTCATTTTCAAATTGTCAATTCTTTTTTTTTGTGATTTAACTTCTTTTCTAATTTTTCAATTTTCTCTCTTACTTTGTTCATTTTATAATGAAATTCTAATTAGATCATTTGATATTTTATCTATTTTGTGAACTGTAATATTTTTCGAACTTGTTATTTCTTTTTTTTATTTCACTTCTTTTCTGATTTTGCAATTTTCTCTCTTAATTTGTTCTTTTTTTGAATGAGATTCTAATTAGATCATTTGATATTTTATCTATTTTGTGAACTAAGATATTTCTTCTCCAACTTTTCAATTCTTTTTTTTTTTGATTTAACTTCTTTTCTAATTTTTCAATTGTCTCTCTTAATTTGTTCATTTTCTAATGGAATTCTAATTAGATCATTTGATATTTTATCTATTTTGTGAACTATAATATTTCTTTTCCAACTTTTCAATTCTTTTTTTTTATTTCACTTCTTTTCTAATTTTGCAATTTCTCCTTAATTTGTTCTTTTTTTGAATGAGATTCTAATTAGATAATTTGATATTTTATCTATTTTGTGAACTAAGATATTTCTTCTCCAACTTTTCAATTCTTTTTTTTTTTTTATTTAACTTCTTTTCTAATTTTTCAATTGTCTCTCTTAATTTGTTTATTTTCTAATGGAATTCTAATTAGATCATTTGATATTTTATCTATTTTGTGAACTATAATATTTGGTTTCCAACTTTTCAATTCTTTTTTTTATTTCACTTCTCTTCTAATTTTGCACTTTTCTCTCTTAATTTGTTCTTTTTTTGAATGAGATTCTAATTAGATCATTTGATATTTTATCTGTTTTGTGAACTATAATATTTCTTTTTCAACTTTTCAATTCTTTTTTTTGTGATTTAACTTATTTTCTAATTTTTTAATTTTCACTCTTAATTTGTTCATTTTCTAATTAAATTCTAATTAGATCATTTGATATTTTATCTATTTTGTGAACTATAATATTTGTTTTCCAACTTTTCAATTCTTTTTTTTTATTTCACTTCTCTTCTAATTTTGCACTTTTCTCTCTTAATTTGTTCTTTTTTTGAATGAGATTCTAATTAGATCATTTGATATTTTATCTATTTTGTGAACTGTAATATTTTTCGAACTTGTTATTTCTTTTTTTTATTTCACTTCTTTTCTGATTTTGCAATTTTCTCTCTTAATTTGTTCTTTTTTTGAATGAGATTCTAATTAGATCATTTGATATTTTATCTATTTTGTGAACTAAGATATTTCTTCTCCAACTTTTCAATTCTTTTTTTTTTTGATTTAACTTCTTTTCTAATTTTTTAATTGTCTCTCTTAATTTGTTTATTTTCTAATGGAATTCTAATTAGATCATTTGATATTTTATCTATTTTGTGAACTGTAATATTTTTTTTCCAACTTTTCAATTCTTTTTTTTTTGGTGATTTTACTTCTTTTCTAACTTTGCAATTTTCTCTCTTAATTTGTTCTTTTTTTGAATAAGATTCTAATTGGATCATTTGATATTTTATCTATTTTGTCTTCAATTCTGGTATCTCTTTTTTTCATTTGTTTTAGACAGTTGTAGTATTTTATTTATTTTAAACTATCCTTAGCGATAAAAGTTTCACCCTAGCTCAACGATATCTGTATTATTTTTATTTTTTATCAATAAGTATTTCTTATTTAATTATTATATTTAACACATGACAACTATTTTAATCACCTTAACTTCCTGGCCTAACTTTAAAATATAATTTTGTAAGTACTGATAACTTATTGTAAAGACTACTACCTTTTTTTCCACACAATTAGGAAAGTGAATACTTCAATTTAGTCCATTGAAATGTTACATTTTTATGCCCTAACGTGCATTTTTTAGAGCACGCAATTTAATTTTTTTTATTTATTGAGAGGGTAAGTATAAACTTAAGTTCAAGTTTGGTGGATCGCCATCATTATCCCCCCGCCGACATATTGGAAACCGGGAAGAATTGATTTCCGCGCTGTATCTCGTAAACTCTCAACCATAAAAAAAATTTATCATTTGTATCAAATTAAATTGTCTACAACTTTAGTTATAATACTTTTAATCGTAAAATAAAAAGTAAAAAAGAGTTACTTAAACATTAAAAAGAAAACAAAGAAAACACCTAAACATTTTTGAACAAATTTTCTTTTCGGCCTTATAACTTTTTTTAGGGCAATTTTACAATAAAATGATATAAAAGCAATATTATAGAGGTATTTTCACAGAATAATTTTCACTACAAAGTTGTTTAATTTCATTATTTTTCTGGATTTCACAGCGCTTCTTGGACTAAGGGGTGCAAAGGGTTTTCTCGCTGTATTTTGTAAACTAGCAATCTGCAACCTTACAGAAAATTTTATTAGTTAGTATTTGTATCAATTTAAATTTTCTACAAATTTATTCCTATTACTTTTTATGGTAAAATCGAAAATAAACAAGTTATTAACAAACGTAACGTTTTACAATAAAATGATGTTAGAAAAATATTATAGAGGGTTTTACAGCGCTCCGAAGTTGATTGGTAATAAATTACTCCTAAGAATACGATAAAAACGAACCATTAGACCGTTTTCTATTATATATTTTTTTATTTATATAATTTTAAATTAATTTATTATTTACTTAACATTCCTATGTTATTATTAATTTATTATCGACCCATTCCGCCACCACTAAACTTACCCATCGCGTGCGTCTGAGTTGCACGGAAAAGCACCAATGGACAGAGATAAAGTTTAATAAGACTATTAAACTATTAAACTAAACCAATATTATTCCTAAATAAATTTCTTGGTAATGAAAAAAAAACAAAACAAATTAATAGATCTTCCTAAAATTGCTCTATCAGAAGTGGTAGTATCGATCAGGCTGAATCTGATGCAGGTACAGTCATCATCCGTTATGCGCTTGCTGCATTTCAAGCTATAATTCTCTGACTGTCGTAGCAGAGGACATTAACATTATTGTCTTGCTTACAGCATTAGGAAGGGAGCAGTCCAATGTTGTGCGTCCGATGTGTCCAATTTTTTTAAAGTTTCAAAAGGGTGTAAGTCGCATCAATTACACTATCCTTTAAGTTTTATAAATGGCGACGTCATTGCAAAGAGTTTTTGCTGTTTCTCCATACTTTTTCAGGATGCGACACAATATAAGTAGCTTACAAGATCAGAAAAACTCATCAATATTTCACAGAAACATCCTGAGTTAGACAGCGGAACAGTATTATTTCTCAGTGCGAAAGCCGAGCCATCCTTGCCCAATGTCGTTGGCAAACGTTTTTTCATCTCTTTATATGGTGGAAATAAAGATGATTTTCTAATAGCATGAGATACAAACGATTCGCCAATACAGTGACTAAAATTACATTTAACTTATCATCGCTTCTGACAACACAAGATGCAGCTCGTGAATTAAACTTATCTAAAATTAAAATTAATTTAAAAATTCGAAGAATTCGAAGATGAATTACCCACAATGACGCCAATTCTAAATTGCGTTGTTTGGTAAACATCTTTGATATTGAATTAGATCCTGAACCACAGCCTGAACTATAAAAAAAATGAAAGAACAATAGCTGGAAATCAACTTTTTAAATATATCCTCCTCCTCAGTCCATCCTCCATCCTTCCCTGTCCTGGGCTAGTTGTTCGGCTTCATGTAACCCTTATTTAACGGCTTAGAGATCTTCCCCTAGGTCTCTTTCCTTCAACTCTACCCTCGACTATCAGTTTTTCCATCGTACCTGTTCTTCTAGCAATATGTCCAAAACACTGCAAATATCTTCGTTGTATTTGTTTAAGCAATCTATCCTTTACTTTAAGTTGTTCTAATATCGATACGTTAGTGCGATGATGAATCCAGAATATTCTTAACATGCGGCGGTATATCCACATATCAAAAGCGTCCAGTTTATTTTTATCCGCTTTCTTTAAGGTCAATGTTTAGGAAGCATATGTGGCTGTGGGAAAAATGAGCGCCCTTACCAGCCTTAGTTTTGTTGACTTGTAAATTGGACCGATTAAATTTAGACGACCGTATTGTAAATTTAACCAGTCCTATTTAGTTCTTGATAGATTTATTTTTTATTTCAGAATGTCATCACGTGGTAAATACGGCAAGTGGGGCACAGAAGATTTGAGCAGTGCTATTTCCGCTTTTCGTAATGGTCCTTATGGGCTTAATAAATGTGCAAGGTTGTTTATATTACCTAAAACTACACTAAAAAGATATCTCGAAGAGAAAAACAAACGGGCAAATAATGCAATTTAAAAAATTGGTGGGTTTACTGTATTTAATGGAGAAGTTAAAGCAGAATTGGCTAAGCATATTTTGATTTTCGAAGAGCGCATGGGATGGGCATACGATACGTTTGCAAACTGGCATTTGAATTGGCCATAAGAAACAATTTGAAGCACAATTTCAACATAGATAAACGTATGGCAGGCAAGAAGTGGTATTATGTCTTCATGTCAAGACATAAAGAAATATCTTTACGGCAGACGGAGAAAACATCAATTGCAAGACCTGCTGGATTTAGCAAAGCATCATCATCATCATCAATGGCGCTACAACTCTTCGTGAGTCTTTGCGCGTTTACTATTGCCTTCAATGTTTGTCGGTCCTGATGAGTTGATAAATTCTATCAAAGAATTTGTGAACAGGAAAAACTGACCGCCACATTTATATTCAAAGTCTGAAGAAGAACCCGGCAATGATAGTATTGAGGCATTACTACATTATATGTAAGAATAGGAAGAAAGAGAAGAGGCAGAAAATGAAGATAAAGAGGCTTTAGAAATAAATGTTCTAGAACCAGAAAATAAAAACGATCCTCGCAGTTATAATCCCCAGTGGTCAAAATATACAGGATGTCATAAAACTTTTTCTTTTCAAGGTAATATGAATATAAATAATTTCCTGATTGAATATTTAAATTATAATTTTTTAGCAACCTCTTGACTAAAACTTGACATCTCTGAAGATATAACAGCTTATGAGGCATACTGCTTATTTGTAGATGATGAAATTATAAATAATATTATAGAATTTACAAATAAATATGCAGCAAGTGTAATCGAGAACACTAGAATACAACGTGGGTCTAGATTAACAAAATGGATTCCTACGAATAGTACTGAAATAAAAAAAATCTGGGCCTCACTTTATGGATGGGTCTGGCGAGACACTCGTGATGTAAAATTACTGTCTACCAAACATGCTCCTGACTTGATCAATACCTCACAAAATAAAGAGAACACAACCACATCGACACCATTAACTAGTAAACAACTTTATCTGACCAAATGTCTTCCTATGCGATAACTTTAAGAAAAGGGGTAAAGTGGTTCAGGAAGCTGGCCATGGAATATCTCCTCGATATTAGTGTTGCCAATACTCACCTGGTAATGAAAATGGTTTCAAAGAAAAAGAAGATGCAAACACGAAGGTTCAGAGAACAGCTGGTTCAGCAAATGTTAGGCATAGAACCAAGAGAAAACCTATAAAAAAAAACAGGACATGCATTGACCAAAGACAAAAAAATTCGTCGTATTTGCAAGCCTTGTTACAGACATTTGATTGGTTCTCTAGGAAGATCGGAAGCCAGAAAGAAACTGAAAAAAGTAATGACTTATTGCTGTGGTTGTCCTGATCAACCTTATATGTACATGGACTGCTTTAAAAATATTCATACGTAATAAATTTATATTTTCACGTTTTTGTTTCACTTTTGTATGGCAAAAATAAAAACTATTTTTTTCTTTTAATTTTTCGTTATTTTTTCTTGGAGCGCCACCAATGTTTTAATGAAGTATCATTGGACGCCACAACAACAAAATTGCATATAAAAAACCAGATACCCTCACGTAATTTTAAGTGATAGAAGGGTATTCAAAAGCTATCGTGTCAGTCATATATGACTGACATGGTCCCACTGTAAAAATTTCCGTCAGTCATATCTATCTGACATGGCCTCTAAGAATTGAACAACTTTTTTGGTGTGGCGCCCCATAAAACTTTTTGAGAAAGGCGTGTGGCAGGCAATGTGTTAACAAAGAATTTGTGAGCAGGAAAAATTTACCGTCACATTCATATTCAACGTGAATAAGACAGGTTGCTACATTGCTATAATGGCGTGCCCTCCAAGTATTAAACCTGGCAGGACCCTGGGCTACCTATCTCTCGACATACGCCCGTTAGTGAAACCTCTGCCCCTACGAGTCCGACACCAAGGTGAAGGTGCCACGCGGCGCGTACCAAAAACGTCCCGTGGGTCACCCCGTGGGGTTACCACGACACGTCTACTATACGCGTCCCGTGGGGGCTCCACCTTCCCCGTAGTACCTGTGTTGTGAGTACCTTGCCTACCCGTTACTCCCACACCACGGGCGGGTAGGTTCGGCAGGCGGAGGAATTTCCACCTCACACGTAGACAGGTCGCCGCCGAGGATCTCTCCTCTACCACTCTTGGATCTCCCGGTGGGTACGTGCCGGGACACCCACACCACGCCTGACCAAGGTCAGGAGAGGTATATACGGGCCCAGCTCGTTCAACCTCACCAGGCTCTTTTGGAATGAGAGTAGAGTGGTCCCACGAGATTCTCGTCTCGGATACTAGGAATGTAGACCGGTGACCGTGTCGCCGAAGCGACCGTGTGCGTTTCTACCAACCCGACACCTCAAGCGACGGCTCTCCACCTCTCGATTCCTACCCATTAGTCGCCTCTTATGACAGGCAGGGCTTTCTGACCCCGGCCGTATTTTCAACGAGGAAAAGTTTGCAAGAGGAATTTCATTAGGTGCTTCGCCTGGCAGCATCGTCACTATTAGCGATACTGGATATATCAGTAGCGATCTTTTTGTAACACAGGTTAATAATTTCATTGAAACAGTTAAGCCAAGCCCTGAGGCTCCTGTTTGGTTATTGCTGGACGGCCACAGCACCCACAGTAAAAACATCAAAGCGCTACAAATTGCCAAGGATAATGGAATTAGGTTATTGCAGTTACCCAGTCACACAAAAATAGTTGAGGAATAAAGTAGGTTAAACTGTATCAATGTTTCAGGTTTCCGGGATAATTGGAGATGCTTATGGGCTTGCTGCAATAGTGGGAAATGCACAGAACGCTTTTCGTGCCAGTGGCATTTGGCCTATAGATGACAATGTTTTTAAAGAAACTGATTTTGCAGCTTCTATGATGCTTGACAGGGCAACAAACTCTAACCATGAATCTCAATAGGAAGCATCCTCTTCTGAAGATGATAATATTCCATTGGCAGAACAAACGAAGAGAGCATCATCAACTTCCCTAAATGCTCTTTCAGTTCAGGATATTTCGCCGTTACCTATAAAGGAATAAAAATCATCAAAAGTTTTCCGCACCCAGGACACAGTTGAATTGAGTAGTTCCCCGTACAAAAACGAACTTGGAGTACCTACGAGCTGAGTCATCTAAAGTAAAATCAGTTAAAACTATTTTAAAATTGTCAAAAATTGGTTGAGAAAAAAAGGTAGCAAAATTAGGTGTAGCTAAATCTGACAGCTGGTATTGTGAAATATGCGAGTCAGAATCAGTCGAAGAAATGATCCAATGTCTTAAATGTAAAATTTGGTTTCATGCAAAATGTGCCAATATATCGCTAAAAACTAAGATGTTTTATTGTTCAAATTGTAACACTTAAGATTGAGATTCATAATATTACATGACAATAAAGATTTTCTACATTTAGGTTAAGTTTATCAGTTACAGAACATTGAATATTAGTTTATGTTATGGTAATATATATTTTTTAACACGTTCCTCATGTTTAAATATAGATTTTAACATCGGTCCAATTTAGGGCGCTAATGGTACAATTAAAGATGCCGCTATCCCAAATTGGACTTTTGTTTATTTTTTTTTCATTTGAAAAATGAAATATTAAAAACTACCATGTATCTGTTATTTGATATTTTTTGGAATACACACAATATTAAGTAAATGATTTTTATGATAAAATTTTGAAATATTTATTAACATGTGTAATACAATAGATATTTGAAAAGTGGTCCAAATTAGGAAACCTTACCCTATTGTTGCCCGTATCCCGCCACCACGAGGCATTTACTTTATTCGGGATAGTGTTGTATATTTTAAATTATAATTAAATAATAAAATTCTGCTCTCTAAAGATATAAAATAATAATTTACATTTTTCGTAATTTAAGCATTAGGTTTTTGCAACTATTTCATCTTTACGTCCTTAATATTTAATTTTTTTTTGTATATTTTAAATAAATGTCCACATTACATCAATTATCTGACAATCTTTCAAATTCCTCAACTACTCATCAATACCGAGTGAATGGAAAAAAATAAACGGCTCGAAGAAGTGGCGGGGAGACAATAACTAACAATCTGATTGCAATTTTGGATTCACACTAGCTTCTGCTCTCTTAACCGTATCAGTTCTAAGCAGACCGGTAAAGATCGTGACAATTGAAATAATTTTCCCAAGTACAGTGACTCTGGTGTTACACTTGACAGTTTTAGAAACGGTTTCTTAAGGCGAAAATGTGGAAGCAGTATTAAAATCGACAATAACATTAAAGCGACAGTTAGATTATTTTCGATTATTTCTGATAAATTAATTTTTGAGTAACCTTCACTTTTCGTTTATCGGTTTCCGGATCTTTTATTGCGTGAGAAAAGTGGTGAAAACGGATATACAGCAAGAGGATATGCTAAAGATTCTTTTGTAACTTACATTGTTACTCATGTCTGTTTTAATAGTTTAGTTGAAGATATGGGAAATTTATCTAGGTGAGTACATACTTGCTCAACGCGCAATAATTTTTGACAATCTATTTTTTCGCCTAATGATTTTATTGTTTTTGATTATCTATTAAATTATATATAATTTTTCTTAAAGAAAATGTTACAGTGATGTATTTATATTTGTTTAATATTGAAATAATTTCTTTATTCATTGTTATTAAAAGCTTTAAAAATCGATGGAATTTAGCGCAAAGTTGAAAAGGTTTTTAATAAAATTTCAAAATTTAATTATTTGATTATTTCTTATAACATATTCTTTTTATGTACTTTCATTTTTTTTAATATTTATTTAATGTTAAGTAAAATGGTATTTTAAATTTACAATTTTTAAAGCCGAAGTCATGATTTAGATCTTCCTTGTCTATTTTTTCTATTGGATTGTACTGTCTAATATTTATCACCATATACATTTGTTTTGGGTATATTGTTATTTATAATACTGTATTAATTACGGTGATACTTTATTTCCATATGCATAGTTATGAGAATAATTTTAATATTCTTTGTTTATGTTATGAATTAAGATAACAATTGAAGAAAGGTTTCATGCTCTGAAACATATCTTTAAACATTTCTAAGAGTGGCTTTATTTTAGTTTTAAGGTCTTGCTAATCATCGGCTTTTTCTTCATATTTTTCACTTGGACTAAATTTTTGTTTATCTCAAGGTATTTTTGATTCCGATCTAATGTATTTATTTACCAATGATAGGTTCAGAATTTTTTATTATATCCTATTAGCTTTGATACCAGTTGGTGTTATTATCTATGTGACTTTTACATTATTGTTTAATTTTGTTGGTGTTATTATCTATGTGACTTCTACAGAAGTTTTGGTCGTACGTAAATTCGAAAAATAATAGTTCAAGAATTCCTGGTGTAATGAAATATAATGGCATTACTACCTCCGACCCACAAAATATTGTGAGTGTGTTTGCAGAATTTTTCAAGAGTGTTTTTCTGTCATCAGATATTAATTTCAAGGCTAACTCTTCCTCAGTTAACGCAGATTATTTAAATTTGTATCCTATTTTAGAGTCTGAGATAATTTTGGCTAGTAAGAAATTGAAAGACAAAATGACGTGTGGACCTGATAATATTCCATCCTTTTTGGTTAAGGATTGTATAGGTGCCTTAACTGTGCCACTATTAAAAATTTTTAATTTATGTCTTCTTAACAAGGAATATCCGAGTCTCTGGAAGGAGTCAAAAGTGTGCGCAATATTCAAAACTGGTGAAAAGGGTCAGGTAGAAAACTACAGACCAATTTCCATTATTTGCAATCTATCGAAAGTCTTTGAAATAGTTTTGTATAATCGTATTTACTCACGCACTCGTAATCAGCTCTCTCAATATCAACATGGTTTTGTCTCCAATCGGTCCACTGTGACAAACTTATTAATAGTTACACAATAAATCTCAGCGGCCCTAGATAATAGAGGTCAAGTTGACGTCATATACACTGACTTTACGAAGGCGTTCGACAGAATTCACCACGGCGTATTACTTTCTAAATTATGTCTCTTTGGCCTTTCTGAGGATGCCGTAACTTTTATGAGGTCTTACTTGTCAAATAGAACGCAGTTTGTTGCTTATAATGGTTACAAATCGGAAAAGTACCTACCTTCTTCAGGGGTTCCACAAGGTTCTAATCTAGGTCCATTATTGTTCTTGTTATTTATTAACGATCTGTGTGAATCAATTTCTGCACCATGTTTATGTTATGCCGATGATTTAAATATTTATTCATTGATAAGCGACCTTAATGATTGTCATTTTATGCAGAGTGAACTGAATCGAGTACATGAATGGTGTAATGTAAATCATTTGAATCTTAATGCCAGTAAGTGCAAAGTAGTTAGTTATTCTAGGAAACAGTCTAATATATACCATCCTTATATTATCGACGATAATGAACTTGAACGTTTGAATAAAATTAAAGACCTTGGAGTTACATTTGATTATAAACTCACCTTTGTTGAACATCAAAGAAGCACTTAAATTTTATGGATTCATAATTAGAAATATTCGAAATCTCACTAATACTAAGGCAATTAAATTACTTTATTACACTTTTGTACGCTGTAAACTGGAATATGCCTCTGTCATTTGGTCACCTTTTTATGATGTACATATCCAAATTATAGAGCAGGTGCAGCGTAAATTTTAAAAATTTTTGTCTTTCAAAATTAACGGCATATATCCCAAGAGGGGCATCAGCAATAGTGAGTTGTGTAGCGGTTTGGACGTAGTATCATTAGAATCTAGACGAACTAATGACTCCCTAATATTCCTGTACAAGCTACTACACAATCTCATTGACTGCCCTGATATTCTTCGACAAATAAATTTTAACGTTCCATTTTATCCAGTGAGAAATTCGATTACGTTCAGAAATACACAAACTAGAACTAATCTTATGTTAAATTCTCCTCTATTTCTCATGTGCAACTATTATAATTCCGGAAGTGCTTACTGCGATATATTTCACTGCAGTTTAAAGCAGCTTTTTAGGATGGCTGAGATCTAGGTGATTGAGTAGTTTCTTTATGTTAAGGTAAAATACTCGAAAAATGTGCTTTTTAGTTAGTACCTATGAATTATTAATATTTCATTTAACTTTAGGATTGTGTTTTGTCCTATAAATGGATTCTGTTGGACAATAAACGCTATTATTAAACGCTATCCAGATTTAGCCATACGGCTCACACTCCCTCTAAGGAGAAAATTCAGAGATACCGGTGGGACTCTTTCCGTGTTATCGAGCCCTAGGTGACTTGGTATGCTGGAGTACCTCCCAGAAATTTTCGTACACATCTGGACGTTGAGAGTAGTACAGCTTTCTGGATGGTCTTGTAGAGATGTTCATTCAGACCTAGCTTTTTTATTTTCTAGGAGGTTCTTTGGAATGACTCCAGTAGTAGAGAGAATAATAGGTATTGTCTTGGTACTTTCCATTCTCCACTGTCTTCGTATTTGAATTTCCAGATCCCTGTATTTGGCGATTTTTTCGTTCTGTTTAACACGAATATTATTGTTGTTCTAAACGCTTAAACGCTATTATTATTATTATTATTATTATTATTGTTTAATTTTTTAACACCAGTTTAAGCAAAGTAAGACACTTAGTTAACCCTTAATTTACTGGATCAATATTGGCGCTATCGGTTAATATAGTTGCAACTTGCTTACTTCTCTTTCCGAGAGAAGCAACACTAGTTAATGCAGGTGCAGGCGAAATGATATCTAATAACTTTCCCGGGGTCTCTTCCTCTGAATTTTCCTTTTCTGTGATGACTGTTTCTGCAGGCGGAGGAGTAATATCTCTGGGACACTTTGGTTTGTTTATGTTAACTGAAGGATTGGAAATGTGCTCCGGAACTGTTTCGGAATTTGCTTATGAATTATTATTAGTACTCCTCGTATCCAAATAAGCGTATTCTGTAGTTACGGATGGAATTAATGGGACCATATCAGTAGCTTTAAATGATGAAACAGCATTTTGAACTGTTGCAGATTTTTCCTAAGCTGTGGGAAAGAGTCGACCAAATGGTCGAAAGGTTTGCCATTTAAATAATGCCCTATCAAGAGCCTATAAAAACTGAGTGGTGTAGCTTGGAAGGCAAAACAGAATAACATCATTTTCGGAAGCGTATTCTAATGTTTTGACACTACTGCAATGGAAAGAGTGGCCATCCAAAAGTAGTAACACCATCCCTATCGGTTTTCTTGGAACAAACTGTTTTTTAAGTCATCGCAGAAAAAGTTCCTTGGTAACATAGGCTGATTTTTCACCCATAAATACTGTTGCATCAGGTGGCATACCTTCTTCAAAGGACTCTTTTTTTATTTTTTTTTACATTTTTTTAACCCTTAATTGCTATAACATATTCCGGCATGCTTTTAAGCTACAACCCTGTCTCGTCAATATTGTATATTGAACCAGATTTATTCATTAAAGAATGTTCATTCAGGATATTCAAGTAGAGTGAAATAAGCAGAAACATCAGTTTTGTTCATTCCTAAAGCTCTGGCAGCTGATATACCTTCAGATTTTCTTACTGACAATTGTTTATTTCTTCGTAAAAATGATTTCAACCAAGGATAACCAGTTTTTCGGTTATCCTTATTAAATTTGTGATTTAATTTAAGCTTTTCAGCTAATTCAAATGCCACTGATCTTACCATCGTCCGAGTAAGAGTAAAACCATGTTGCTGTAACTTTGTGATATGATTTACTAATTTAATTTCATTATTTATCGCAAGAGTGGAAGTCGGACCAAGTTCACGCTTTCGGAAGTCCCTGGTTTTTGAGAACTGAAATTTATTACAACTGATAACTGAACCTACAAGGTTTAGAGGCAACAACAATCCTTCAATTTTAGACTTATTTTTCACAAATGACGATGAATTAATTTCTACACTTGAAGCCTCTTCTCCTTTGGGTCTTTCTGATCAGTCGCTTATTACTACTCACATTCAATTTAGTTTAACACCGCTTTGCAAAAATAATTTTGTAACATATGCCACTACTGCTTTCTTTAATGTAAATTCAGTTTTATCCCAGTTAAACTGACAATCTATTTTTCTTAATCACTAAGATCCATGGTCAATGTGGATCTCTTTTCTTCATAATGCTATTACAACAATTTCTGATCATACAACCGAATGGCAGCTGTACAGAAATCGACTAAAACCTTGGATTCACCTCTCAGCTACCTACTTAATTCGACATAACGGCATAAGCCACAGCTTAGGCGAACATATAAACTTACTGGTTCCCTTGATGATTTTCTCAACCACCCTAATTTTTCTAACCGAGTCAAACAATCGTTGTTAAAGTTAAGAACACGATTTGAAGAATCTATCATTGCAAATGGTAATAATAAAAAAGTTTATCGGTATATTCGCACATCCTTATCTTCTAAATTCTCCATACCATTACTTCAAAAAGATGACGGGTCTTTATGTTCTTCGAATGACGAATCTTCGAAATGTTTATCGTTATCCTTTTCGCAGGTTTTTTCAGATGAACCTAACGATACCATATCTTCAAATATGTGCCCACGTTTCTCTAAATCTCTTAATAATCTCTCTTTCACATCGGATGCAATTAAACATGAACTGGATTAGACGAACCCGCCTCTTTTTCCTCAAACAGTGTGTAGAATCTGTAGCCATCCATATATCTCTCATAATGAATACTTCTTTTAATCAAGGTTCTCTATTGTCCCTTGTCCTGGAAATTGTCTTCGGTTACTCCTATATTTAAGAAAGGAAATAAATTTGGTTACAATAATTTTCGTCCAATCAACCTGGTCCCATTATCGGCAAAGTCATAAAATCGATTATTTCGGAAGCTATGTCTGAGTTTTTTCTTCAAGAAAATGTCATCCCTCACCAACAGCATGGCTTTATCAAAGGTCGTTCAACGATTACAAACTTACTTCATTGTGTAAATGATTCCTCATCATATCAATCGGCATCCTGTCTATGTAGTATTCTTAGACTTCTCCAAAGCTTTCGACCGTGTTCAAAAACGTCGATTACTGGCTAAATTGGATCACTATGGTATAATACCACTCACTAGACATGTCAGTCAAGAGCGGAGTCCCACAGGGATCACTACTTGGACTGCTACTTTTTTATATCTACAATAATGCCTCTGAGATTCAGTCCAAGTTGCAAACGTTCCATTCTTCTTTGGTCTACTTTGAGTTTGGTTGCTGCAGCCTGAGTTAAGAAAAGTGTTCCGTAAGTCATGACTAGAAGCACACATTGGTCGAACGTCTTCTTTTTCAAATAATTTGGTATGTTGCTCTTCAAGATGTCTGATAGAGCCCTATATGCAACCCAATCTAAAGTGATTATTATTTGCAGTTCAGCAGTTTGGTTGTCCCTGGAAATTTGGATTTCATGACCTAAGTATTTATATTTATGAACTAATTCTATTTAATTGCAGTCATCTTTTGGATTTGTCATGTATTGTGACTTTCCAAAATTTATGTTCAAACCCACTTCATTACAGGCGGCATTCAACTTAGTAAGCATAGTTCCAATCTCTTTTAAGTTATCTGTTATCAGAAGAATATCATTCGCAAATCATAAGTGGTAGATCATTTCGCGATCGACATTGATTACTTTGGCTTACCATTCCAATTTTTTGAAAGCATGTTCAGAACTGTCCTAAAGAGTTTGGGAGATAACTTGTCTCCTTGTCTCATTCCTCTATTGATTTTTATACAGTTTGCATCTCTGTGTAGTCTTACGATCATGGTTGCATTATTGTATATGTTCGCCATCAGTTTGAAGTATCGATAATCTATGCGACTTTCCTCCAACGCTCTTATTGCGCTGTTAATTTCTAACGTATCGAATGCTTTGTGAATATCTACAAAAGCTGGGAGCAATGGTCGGTTGTATTCGATGAATTTTTCTATAATCCCTTTTTTGCAATGTTGGTGGTCGTTGGTGCCAAATTTTTTTCTAAAACCTGCCTGTTCCCTGTTCCCTAGGTTGGTAAAAATCGAATTTTGCTTCCCGCTTCAATTTTTTAAAGCATTTTCCAGAATTGCCGTAAAGAGTTTGGGAGATAACGTGTCTGCTTGTCTGAGATTCTTCAGCTTCGTTTTTCGAATAAAAAGTTTTCATTTTTAATGCGTTGACATAATTAGTGACATAGATATTATATCATAAAATATGTATATATTCTAACTTAGTAACTTTTATCTTTAAAAATAAATTGATACCTGTACTAAATTGTAAAATCACCAAGTGTTTTTCAAAATGTACACCTATATATCACGTAATTTTTAAAAACAATATTTTCAGATGTGTTAAAAACAACGTAAAATATAATGCATTACTCCTGTCTAAGAGTTTATTACTTTATAAATTCAACTCCTATAAAAAACAAAAAATGTACATACAGGCCAAACCTTCAAAATGCTCGCGTCCAATAAATTCTTAGTGAATCATAAGGTTGTAACTTTTTTACAAATTGTGTCAAATCAAATCTAAAAATAAAAAAGAAGTACGCTTAAAAATCAATTAGTAACAAACCAATACCGTCTTCCTTACACTAACGAATTAAAATAACAGTACGGTACTCCTAGTGGGATGATATACTATTAGTACCGCCTTTATTATTGATATCGTCTAGTATCATGATACTATAACTAACAGTCTAGTATTACAAGTTAGAACTACTAAGAACAGACATAAATTTATGATTTTATACAACTAGTAAATAGACTAATGATCCAGAAATGTGACGAACTAATAGATCATTTCAAACAAATATTTTATTACTTAACGTTTTTTGTCTACCTTGTTCTAGAAATTCAGATCTTTTGTGTTTCTTACCCGTCGTCTAGTTTTTTGTTTTTTTTTTATTTCAGTGAAAACAGAATTTGGAAAATGGGGCTGTGGGCAATCTATAACATAAGGCGTAACATTCGTCGATACATTCACAATTCACACATGCTACAAGTCTACCAATACTGCCGATTTAAACGTCAACGCTTCAACCTCATCCACAAGCGTGAAATTTATCTAGCACACCATAAAGTTTCATTTTATTTGTATATCGAGTGACTTATCCCCTAAAAGTTTTACAACTTTGTCATAGCAATTTCCATTTGAGCTATAATTTTTAAGTTGATATTTAGGTTTTAACCGATTTCGCTACATTGAAATTTAAAGTTTTTGAAAATTGCTTCTTGTGTACACTTTAAAATAAAAGCGCTTTAAAAAGATGGAAACAAAAATTCAGGAGAATGGGGATACCGCTCACCAACACTATGGTATATACGCTCAACTTTGCAGACGATCAAGTAATAATGGCTCAGGATTATGACGATTTAAACTATATGCCACGAAAATTAATTGAAGAGTATGATATATGGGGTCTAGAAGTAAATAGAAAGAAAACCGAATACCTGTGCATTGGAGTGGAACAAAAAGATCTCATATTATAAAGCCACGATAAAGCACTGCTGTGACTACAAATATCTAGATATCACTATTTCACAAGTTGGAACATTAGATAAAGCCATAAGAGAGAGAAATACGTCAGGGAAAAAAGCCATCACAATGTTAAACAGCAATTCATCAGCAAAGAAAATAAAAAGAGGATATATGAGACTATAGTAAAAAGTATCACTTTGTACAGCTGCGAGGTGTGGTCACTGAAAGAAAGAACACTGCCAACGCTGAAAGCGACGGAAATGGATTTTTGGAGAAGAGCTGCAGGAAGATCTAGAAGAAAAAGGATTACCAATGAACGCATTAGAGAAATAATGGGAATCAAACGAACAATCACAAATGACCTAACAACAAAACAACTTATCTGGCTCGGTCACATAAAAAAAATGGATGAACAACGAATACCAAAAGAAATATTAAAATGGCAACCAGAAGGAAAGAGAAAACGAGGTAGACCGAGAAAAAGTTGGAGCGAAGGAATAAATAAAGAACTGAGAGAGAGGGCCATAGAAGAAGACCTATGGAACAACCGGACTAAGTGGCGATCGGAAGTTGGAAAACGGCGGAAAACGTTATAAGCCGAAAAGTAGTAGTATAATACTCGTAGTTACCTATTCTAATAAATGCCATTTCTTCTACTACACGCTGTTTTAGTTACTTATATCGAAGTGTACACAAGAAGTAATTTTCAAAAACTTTAAATTTCAATGTAGCGAAATCGGTTAAAACCTAAATATCAACTTAAAAATTACAGCTCAAATGTAAATTGTTATGACAAAGTTGTAAAACTTTTAGGAGATAAGTCACTCGATATACAAATAAAATGAAACTTTATGGTGTGCTAGATAAATTTCACGCTTGTGGATGAGGTTGAAGCGTTGACGTTTAAATCGGCAGTATTAGTAGACTTGTAGCATGTGAATTGTGAATGTATCAACGCATGTTACGTTATGTTATAGATTGCCCACACCCCTATTTTGCAAATTCTGTTCTCATTGAAATAAAAAAAAAACAAAAAACTAGACGACGGCTAAGAAACACAAAAGATCTGAATTTCTAGAACTCATAGTAAGGGATACAATTTAATTGAAAACTAAATTAGTAACTAATTACTAATAATAACTAAAATAGTATATTGGCATTTACATTATTTCGAAAAAATTTAAGAATTTCGAGACCAAAAGTGAACAATTTATTATTTAGACGAGACATGATATGACAGGTATGATCCCGGTAGCAAGAGTTCGACTGATGGTTCACTTAGGTGCCAGTTGAAAGGGGTGAATAGTAATTGTAGGAAATATGAAAACGAATTGGTAAATTTAAGATTGAATTTCAAATAATATGGTTCTACAAGTTATGCACAAAATCGCTTAACTTAAATTGGTGTTCTTTAGGATTTGGTTAACTATGCAGACCCAAAGGTGACTACTCAATTTATCACTGCTCAATCCCTGCAATGGATTCCTTCCATGAAATTCTTGTTGGACGCGAAACGGTACCGCCTGATATGTAACGTCCGAATTCTTCACCTTTTTCGTTGAAGGCTGGAAGTGAAGTCGTACTGTACCTTCTAGGTTAAAATCTACTCATTGGGGCATGCCCATTTGGATATATGTGTGCGTCGAAGTAAAATCATATTATGTGGCGCTTTGAATGAAATGCGACCAATAAGCACATAAGGTTATTCTGCATCATTTCAAGGAAATATAATTATTAAAATCTAAAACTTATTCTACTCGAAATAAATTAAGCATTATAATAATATTCAAACTAATCGAGGAACTAATCGAGAAGCTCCAAGAGAAACACGATCATATAAATATCCACCGAAGGATTCGTGAAGCCACTGGTCAATACAAGAGGAGAAACACACACCTCCTCATAAATAAAGACGGTAATCTGGCGACGACAGTGAATGAGAAGTTGGTTACCTGGAAAATATATATCGAAGAACTTTTCTGGGACGACTGAGGCAACCTTCCAGAAATAAATTGCATGACAGGGCCGTCAATTCTAGAAAGCGAGGTAAAGGCTGCTTTAAAACAGTCTAAGAATGGTAAGGCTACAGGTCCGGACGAAATACCCGTTGAACTTATTAAGGTGATGAGTGAAGTGAGCACGAAGGAGTTAACTGAACTGTTCAACGCCATATACGATTCGGGTAATATCCCAGAGGAATGGCTATTGTCAACATTTGTAACGATACCAAAAAAACGATCTGCGAAAACGTGCGAAGATTTCCGAACTATCAGTCTTATGAGTCATGCACTTAAAATTTTTCTTAAAATCATACATGCCAGAATTTACAAGAAATGCGAAGAAAATGTCGGTGAAATGCAATTCGGATTCCGCAATTCCATGGGTACACGTGAAGCACTTTTCACCTTACAAGTCCTACTTCAGAGATGCCGCGATGTCAGTTGTGATGTCTATATTTGTTTTATTGACTACGCTAAGGCATTTGACCGTTGTCAGCACCAGAAGATGGTCACCGCACTACAAAGAGTAGGATTGGATGAGAAGGACATTCGGATCATCATGAATTTATACTGGAACCAGCGTGCTTAAGTCAAGGTCAAAGACCAGCTGACCGACCAAGTGAAGATCATGCGAGGAGTAAGGCAAGGATGTGTGCTATCGCTGACTCTTTTCAATATATACTCTGAGGAGATTTTTAATGAAGCCCTCAAAAACCTAGACATAGGAATCCGAGTGAACGGTGAATACATCAATAATATCCGCTACGCCGATGACACTGTGTTACTAGCAACCAGCCTAAACGATCTGCAGGCCTTACTAGACCGAGTGCTAACTGTGAGCGTAACATACGGACTGAACCTTAATATTAAGAAAACTAAATTCATGGTTGTCAGCCGTACAAATTTAGATCCCGGGGCACTAATGGCAGATAGCGAAGAGATCCAGAGAGTTGACAGATTCACTTACCTCGGAACTACCCTCAACGTACAATGGGACTACGCTCAAGAGATTAGATCCAGAATTAAAATGGCACGGTCTACATTTATTAAGTTGAGATCCTTGCTGTGCTGCAGTGATCTCAGTTTGGGAACCAAGATGCGGATAGTGAGGTGCTACGTTCTTCCAGTGTTACTATATGGAGTTGAAGCCTGGACACTGACGCAAGCCACTGAAAATCGAATCGAAGCCTTCGAGATGTGGATATACAGAAGGATACTAAAAATATCTTATGTGGACCATGTCACCGACGATGAGGTCCTACAGCACATGACAAAAGAAAAAGAAGTGCTTAATTTAATTAAACAACGTAAGCTTGAGTACCTCGGTCACGTGATGCGGAACGAAGAAAAATATCAAATTCTTCAACTCGTTATGCAGGGTAAAGTATTTGGCAGAAGAGGACCGGGACGCCGTCGTATCTCGTGGTTGAAAAATCTCCGACAATGGTTTGGGATGACCTCAGCCGAGCTGTTTCGCAGAGCAGTCAACAAAACCATAATAGCCTTGATGATCGCCAACATCCGGACCGGATAAGGCACTAAAGAAGAAGAAGAATAATATTCAATATAAAATAAAGAAATAAGGATTCCCGAACAAGGGGTATCTTCGAATAAAGGTTCTCGAATGATTATTTTGCACTGTGGATCTTCAAATGGTTGGGTACCAAATGGGATAAAGCTTTGCGGAAAAAAAATAAAAAAGTGTAGTGTAGATTATCATCAGAATATGAATTCTAATATATTTGAAGGGTGGTTTAAGAATACATTACTTCCTAATATAACACCCAGCACTGTGATAATTATGGACAATGCCAGCTATCACCTAAGACTAAAAAAAATTCTGCACAGTTCTTCTTCAAAACAGAAACTAAAGATTTGCTCTAAGATAATGATTTGTATTGTAAAGGGAACTATAATAAGAAACAATTACTTGAAGTGTTTCATATTAAAACTTAAGACAAACAATATATACTTAACACGATTACAACAGAACATGGCCATACTGTTTTGAGGTTACCACCTAATTTTTGCAACCCCATAGAACTTATTTGGGAACAAATAAAAAAACGTATTCGGAGGAAAAATATTTTTCCAAAATTTCACGCCAAAGTGATTGATTTAATTCGATATGAAATATCAGAGACCACAAGTGTCGACTGGAAAAAAGCAGTTAACCATGAACTTAATTTAGAAAATGAATTCAGAGGACTAGGACAATTAACTTCAAACAGTAACATGAGAGCTCGTTTGCAGAAGAAATATTTTAGACTAGGCAGGCTAATGTGGTGACCATTTGAGTTAAAACCATTCAGTTTTTCATTTATAATGAAAAGCCATTGCGGAAGCCAGCCTGTTCTACCGGTTGGTAATTATTCATTTTTAAAGCAACTGGTTGTTAATAATTCTCGAAACAGTTTGTTTACTAACTGAGAAACGATATAGGTCTACAATTCTTTAGAATTTGACATTTGTCTCCTTTTCTGTGTAAGAGTATTACTAGACTCTCGTTCCAGTCGTTAGGGATTTTTCTATTGTAAAGACATCTATAAAATAGCTCGGACTCGGAAAATTACAGATTAATTAATTTATTAGACACAACACTAAAATTAAAAACCAAAGTAAGAACAAATAAATTAAATGAAATTATAACACTAGCAGAAGAACAACAAGGTTTTAGGTCGGGAAGAACATGCACCGACGCTATATTTATAATGAGGTAAGTGCAAGAGAAATCATTAGAATACCATAAACCGGCATATCTATGTTTTATGGACCTTAAAAAGGCAAAATCAAATTAAAGGAAGTTATCCACAAATTAAATACACAGCTTTTGGTTAACCAACATCCAATTGACAGAGTGGACAGCTACACATACCTTGGTACCAACATTAACAGCCAATGGGATCACATGAAATCTCTTTTCAGAAGTCACGATTTACCACTTGCTACCAAAATCTCTCTCATTAGATGCTATGTATTTTCTACGTTATTATACGGAGTAGAGGTCTGGACACTTTCCGAAGCTTCTTTAAGAAAACTCGAGGCATTCGAGATGTGCTGTTACAGACGTATTTTAAGAATTTCATGGGTGGATCGTGTGACCAATGTTGAGGTCCTACGTAGAATAGGCAAGGAATGCGAGATTATTAATACCATCAAAGAGCGCAAACTAGAATATCTTGGCCATGTTATGAGGAATGAACAGAGATACGGCTTGTTGCAACTCATTCTTCAGGGCAAGGTATTTGGAAAGAGAGGACCAGGGAGAAGAAGAATATCTTGGCTTCAAAACCTGAGAAAGTGGTTTAATACATCGACAACCGGACTATTCAGAATAGCAGCAAGCAAAGTTAGGATAGCCATGTTGATCGCCAACATCCGGAACGGATAGGCATCGTCAGAAGAAGAAGAAGATCCACTTATTGTACGGAAGAGAGATACCTCTAGGAATAATCAAAGCGATCGAAAATATCTACTAAAACAACACAATAAAAGTAAAATTAGAAGAAAAATTAACTGACCCTATTGAAGCTGGCAATGGGATAAGACAGAGTCCTCTATTGTTCAACCTGATTATGGATAAAATAATAAAAAAAGTAAGAACTAAAAAAGAATACCAAATGGGAGAAAAACAACTTAAAATAATCTGATATGCGGACGACGCAATAAATACTACTCTCTCAGAGTATAGATGATTTACAACGTATGCTGCACTATTTAATATAACCACCAGAAAATTTACCATGTTAATTTCTCCAAAAAAGACAAAATGCATAGTTATAACAGCAAATTTACTAAGATGTAAATTGGAGCTGGAAGGTCAGATAATAGAACAAGCGATGGAGTTTAAATATCTAGGCATCACATTATGTAGCTACGGAAAGCTCGAAACGGAAGTGGAAGATCAAGTGAATAGAGCAAACAGAGCCGCAGGCTGTGTGAATGGAATGATTTAGGAGAAATAAAAATACCGGAAAGAAATGTTGACTGGACAAAAATAATGTTAGAAACAGCAGATGAAAATACAGAAAAATTGATAATAAAACCATAATAATAGAACCCAGTTCTTGATGTTCTCCAAGGTGGAGAACATCAAGAACTGGGTAAGAAATAGAAGAGTATAATGGAATGATCATATAAGCCGAATCGGATCAAATAGAGTAGTAAAGACGGTAAGAGACTGTTTCATAATAGGAAGGCGATCAGTAGGAAGACTACGTAAACGATGGAACGACAACTTATTGGAAACATTGAAAAACAATCATGTCTACATAAAAAGAAGAAGAAGAAGTATAGGAATTGTTACTGTCCTGCTTGTTTATAGAAGCTTGGCAATTATTGTAACGTCGTGTTCTAAAGCTTTATGATTGTTTAGCTCTTTCTATTTCAAATCTCTCTATATTTGGTAGTACCTCTGATAGGAAATTGTGGTTAACTTACTTAACTTACTTAATTTAAAACAAACAATTTCTCGTTCTTTACTATATTCTGGATACCAGGAAATCTATAATAGTTAGCATTTTAATTACAAGTAAATTTTAATAATTTATCATTTGGCAGATAAAATAAACATCTTAATTATTAGTTTTCTTACCTTCACATGGTATATTTCCTATAATCTACAATAATAGCGTTATCTAAGTTTTCGATAATGAAACGTTTAGAAAATACTAGTGATTATATTTTGACTCCCAGTCTCCCGGTAATTTTGTTATTAAATCCTCATCTTTCCGTAATGTTTTCATACAGATTACTTGAGTATTAAAAATTAAAAAGTGTAACGATTGAACACGAATATAGTGCTTATAGAAAATTAAAGTTTTGAACTTATGTAATTACTTATGGAGATTTGTGCATCGATCCGTTACGGATGTTAGGTGTATTTCATTTTCACTTTCATTGATCACATTCTCACAGCTTGTCTTGTATAGATTATAGCCAAAGAAAAACGTGAAACCATGACAATGCCAAGATCGCTAGGTGGCGGAAATTGAAATTTGAAAAGTGTTATTACTTCACGTCTTTGCTTTATGGTTTTAAGTAGTACCGTTGCATAATTAGTATACATAATAGTCGCAGTACGATAGATTACAACATAAAAACTAATGATCCTTTAATATTTTAGTCTGGATATACATATTTAAAAAAATATAAAGTGCTTTTCAAATAAAACCATCCACCTTAAATAATTTTTGAACTCCTAATTTTTAGGAAAATATTTGTAATATATTTGTAATATTTGAAATATTTGTACGGAGAAACAATATGTCATATTTAAGCTTGCTGGGAAAGGCATCCTCTTACCCCCCGTACCATCCCTTATTTTTTTAAATTACTTTCACCTTTTTTTTTATTTGATCCATATTATGATATTAAGCCGTAATTGGTTATAATAACCTTTATTATAAATTAAATATATTTTTAAAAAAGGAAAAATTAGAAAGTCAACTGATGTTAGATTTCCATGTTAATGTAACCTTAGGTTAACATAAGAATGTAATTATCATTACAACCAATTGTGGCATAATCTCATAAAAAATATAATTGTTAAACATGCCACAAAAAAAAAACAGCTTCAAAACATTTAAAAATCAATCCATATATATAATAACGGATTTATTACGGCTGTCACCGCTTCTCCGCCCCCAATTTCCATCTTTTTCTGTCATATGCAGTTGCCTCTTCTAAGTCTCTTGCCGCCATTGCTTCATCCATATCGTTGCGCCAACTTCTCCGTGGTCGTCCTCTCTTTCTTCTTTCAGGAGGGATCCATTCCAGTACTCTTCTAGGCCATCTGTACTCTGGCATTCTTTTAACATGTCCGAACCAGATTAACTGTTTTCTTTCTATGTTATCATTGATATTTCGCTCCATTTTCATTTCGTTTCTTATTTGTTCGTTTCTAACTTAATTATTTCTTAACTTATTTCCAGCTTCGATCTACCGTAGCTTCGTCTCAGATAATCCATTTCTGTCGTCATAAGTTTATTTCTATTAGCTTTGGTGACGTCCCATACTTCCGAACCGTAAAGTGTAATACTTTGGACTATACTACCGTAAATGTGTTTTTTGGTTTCTCGTCGAATTGTTTTTTGCCAGAGAAGAGAGTTTAAGGCACGGGTCGCTGCTCTGCCCTTGTTTATTCTTTCCCTGATTTCATCTACGCTATTTCCCTCTTGTTGAAAATGACCCCCAAATATTTGCAGGATTGCACGCCTTTGATTTTGTCGTCTTCCAAGACTAGATCACATATTTCATCTGTTCCCACTGACAGATATTCACATTTTGTCATACTCATGTTTAGACCTGTCACCTCATATTCTTCTTGCAGTTTTCTTACCATATAGCTAAGATCGTAGCTGTCTTCGGCAATTACTACCTGGTCATCCGCAAAGAAAAGTGTATATAGCTTGTTTTCTTCCACCGTTATTCTCATGTTTCTACATTTTTTTACCCATTTAACTAAGGATCTGTCCAAATAGATTTTAAATAAGGTGGGTGACAGACAGCAGCCTTGTCTTAGTCCCTTTGTTGTTTGAAAGGAGAGGTGATTTCTTGTCCCATTTTAATTCTTGCAAAGTTTTGTTCGTAATATTTTTGAGTGGCGTTAATAAGAATTGGGTTTATTTTCAAGTTACCCATTTCTATCCATAGTTGGGAGATCGGTACACTGTCATATGCTTTTTCCAAATCTATTAAAGCTATATGGGTTTTTCTATTTCTCTGCACTCGTTTTTCCATTGCAATTTTTAATGTGAAAATATTATTAATAGTGGAGCGTCCGACCCTAAATCTCGCTTGTTCTTCGGGTTGTTTGTCTTTAATATTATTTTCTATCAGGTTTCGTAGTACTTTTGAGTATAGTCGGCCTATAGTAGCAATCACTGCGATCCCTGTATAGTTTTTAGGATCCATCTTTGTGCTTTTCTTGTGTATTGGAGAGATATACGATTGTCTTCATTCTTCTGGAACTTCTTCTCCGTTTAAGCATCTTTCGAATAATTTTAGGATCATTTCAAACAGTTTTGATGATCCATACCTAATCAACTCTGGATGTATTCCGCCTGAGCCTCAGGATTTTTTTAATTTCATTCCCTTAACTGCTTCTTTCACTTGTTCTATTGATATTTCGATTCTTTCTTCTACTTCCACTTGTTCATTTGTCTGTTTAAACCTTTCTCTTCTCTCTGTTCATAAGTTCTCAAAATGCTCTACCCATGTGTTCTCTGGTATTCTATTTATTATGACTTGATTTTTTGTCATTGTTCTCATCGTTTTTATAGTTCTCCAGCCTTCAGAGCTCTTTGTCCCTCCTATATGGTTTGTCTAGGTATTGGCATTTTTGTTTCCATGCACTATTTTTCTTTTTAACGACTTCTCGTTTGACTTCTTTATTCAAGTTTTTATATTGTTGTTTTGTATGTTCGTCTCCCTGTTGTAATAACTTTAGATATACTTCCTTCTTTCTTTTTATCTTTTCTTCCACTTCTTTATCCCACCAATATGGTTTATCTACTCTCCGTACCTGTGGCCCTAAGGCTTCTAGCGCTGCGTCTTTCATGCAGTTTTTTATATGTTCGTATTCATCCGTCATTGATCTGTGTGATTCCTGTAGTTTTTGTGTTAGTCTCGAGGAGTAAAGTAACTAAAGTAAAATCAATCCATTCATATTTTAAATTGACCTCAACGAACAAAATATATCAGTTATTTGCAATTATTTTTTAAAATCATATTTGTCTTGCGATGAAATTTGCTTTAACAATGATGGCGACTCTTTTAAAAACTTATAAAAATTAACACATTCATATTTCAAATTAAATTTTAGAAACAAAATATTTTTTAAGGTTTTAATGCCAAGTTGCGATTTTTCGGCGCTGTCCATATTTTTGTAATCAATGAAAAAACGCGCTCGACGTTCGCAGAAGTAGCTGGTAAACAAAAGAATTCAACAACTCGTGCAAAGCTTTTGTACGGAACGTGATTTTTTTCCGGGATTTAACGGGATGATTAAAGTGTTGTAAGCATTCGACCCAGCGTTGATGTGGTTTTGTGTGATTTTCGTTCCAAGATGTAATTTTATCACTGGTCACAAATTTCTTTACATGTCCGAACTCGTCAAATAATTCAACATTGTTTTCTTCTACGCTAATCCAATGTTTCTCTACCATGAAGTTACTCGTTGCCTCGACTTCATTCCAATTCGGCTCGGTAGCGAGTGTAGCCCATTCAAATATGAGTACATCTTCAAACTGTGATTTCCACTGCTCGAGATAATCGATGCAACTTTGATAAAATGGAAGGGCTGTTTGCAACACTGTTTGTTTATCAATACCGAGGTCCGCGTCTGCTTTGTTTACTTTGTTCAATACAGCTGACGACAGGAACTGTGAATCCACTCTTGTTTTCAACGACTGCTGGAAATCGTCCAAAGCCTGTATCATTTCAATCGCAGCTACTTCTTCACTTTCAATTCTTAAGACTGCCCGATTGACAATTTTAACCTATAGAAAAAAAAAACAATTGCAATTCAGGTTAGATTCAAATATTCAAGTTATGAAGTGATTAAAAGTCATTTTTGAACACGTTTCTTGAGATGGTTTTACATTATGCAATTTTCATGATAGGCAAGAGCCAAGCAAGACAAATTATGCAACAGCGCATGCCCACGCGCTATTTTCATGCAATTCCTGTGCTGTAGGAAAAATTAAAACGTGTTCAATTTTTCATACTATTTTGCTGTAAGTTCCTATCAAAATTCATGTTGCCAGTATAAGAAAATTTATAGTTTAGAATAAAACTGAACATTATCACATTTTATTGTGTAAGTTTATAATATTATTTATTGGATGTAATAATTTGTAATTTTTATTTTAATATATTTAATGCTGGACTGAAATGAAATATCTCATCATCATCATCAGTGGCATTACAGCTCGTTATGAGCTAAAGCCTTCTTCAGAACAGTCTTCCATTCGCCCCTGTCTCTTGCAACTCTTCTCCATGCTTTAACTCCGATGGATTTTAGATCATCCTCTATATTATCTTGATACCTAAGTTTTGGTCTTCCTCTGGCTCGTCTTCCCACTGGTCCTCTTCGGTCGAAAATTTTTCTGATCGTTGCATCTTCATCTCGCCTAATTACATGTCCTACCCATCGAAGGCGTGCTAATTTAATATATTTTACAACGTCAGATTCCCCAAAACTTCTATATAACTCAAAGTTGTAGCGCCTACGCCACAAACCCTGTTCTTGGACTCCTCCATATATTTTCCTAAGAATTTTTCTCTCGAAACGTTTAAGCAATTCTTGGTCGTTCTGTGTAAGTGACCACGTTTCAGACCCGTATGTTAACACTGGCCTTATTAGTGTTTTATAGTTTTTTATTTAGTGTTTTATATATGGTAACTTTAATTTTTCTGGGTAGTTTTGGGGCCACATGTTTCCTCAAGTCATAATAGCACTTATTGGCAAGCACTATTCTTCTTTTAATTTCTTCGCTGACATTGTTGTCTTTGGTCAGCAGCGAGCCCAGGTAGACGAAGGTGTCCACACCTTCCAGTTCCAGATCATCAATTAATAGTCTAGGTATCTGGTTTCCTGATCTAGTACAATACATATACTTTTTCTGTGCGTTTATTTTTAATCCCATTCTAAGTTCAGACGCCCTTAGTGATCGAAATGCTTCGATCAGAGATTCTGTGGACCTAGCAATAATGTCTATGTCATCTGCATATCCGACTACTTGTACAGATTTATTAAAGATGGTGCCATTCGTATTAATATGGCACTCTCGAATTAATTTTTCTAGTGCAAGGTTAAATAAGAGACACGACAGTCCCTCTCCCTGTCTCAGTCCATTTTTACAATGGAAGGGTCTGGAAAAGTCGTTTTGGATTCTGACTCTTTACGCCTGTGAGTGTAACTTCCGTTAGTTGAACAAGATGAAGCGGCATTTGAAATTCCACCATAGCCTGTAGAAGGTGAAATATCTAAAGTTAATATTTTGGTATATTTCTTTTGTTGGCAACAATGAAAGTGGTATCAAAAATTGCACAGAAATAGCTCTGATGTAAACAGGCTAGGCACAAGATATGCCATACAAAACAAACTTGCATAGAATGGGACTTGCATTGCCTAGATTTAAAGCTTTTACCTGATCAAGAATGAACAACAACCAAACTTTCGAATATGGGTCCTTAAAAAAATCCTTCAGTAATTTTGGGCTGTTTGAAGTTTCCAGAAAATACGCTTTTAATCGATCATAAACTCGTTGATAACATTGATTGCACGCATGTGAACATTTCCAAAAAGCGTGTTTTCCCATAACCAAGGATTTTCTGGTATTCAAAGTTTGCGGTTTCATAAAACTCTTTAAAATGTGTGACACGAACAGTGAAACGATAAAAATGTGAATAAATTTTCGCCATAATTATTTCCACGTCAAATGGTAACATATTGCAGCCACATTACAAAATGTTGTGAATAATGTGAGCCGCACAACCTATTCCCATCAAATTTGGATTCACCTGTGATTTTAGTTTGTAGTAAACATTGTTTTGCCGACCTCGGTTTTTACCACCAAAATTAGTATTAGTATTATCGCCGCAGAATGAAACTAACTTTCTTGATATGTTGTACTTTTCAAGAGTGTTCCTCAAGAGTTGCACAATAATATCAGATGTTTCCTCATCTTCAGCCGTAAAATTCAATATTTTCGTCTTCATGCCTTCTAATGGAACGAAATATCTCACCACAACCGGGAACATCTTTACGTTTCCATGGTTAGATGCATCGATAATTATACTGACGTATATTGCGTTGTTCATTGCATCAATCAATTGATTTTCGATTTAGGGACCAAAGGCATTTTTAACAATTGCCTCACATTTAGTACGAGCTGACTGAAATTTGGTCAATCCAAAGCAATTCCGAAATATTTTCGATGAGCAATCAGCTGAGCGAAAGTTTTCATTTTCCTTAATCATATACGCCCAAACACCTTCCCGAGCTGCTGTCTCTAAATCAATATTACTCGATGTTACTGGGCCTTGAAAAATTCAGTATTTTTTTTGCTGCTTGGCGCGGAGCTAATACCTCTTTGGTACTTTTCACTTTTGATGTGACTCACTACATCCGCTCTACCACTGTGGGCGATCGAAAATTCGGATCCACAAGTATCACATTTTACGTCACTGTTACTTTTTTCAAAAATAGGAATTCTTCCAGCAATGTTTTATTAAAAGTGCAATAGCGTTTTTTCTTTTTATTTTCTTTTTCTGGTTCCATATTAACAATAGAATATAATGAAAAATGTAAAGTCAACTAAACAATGCTTCGGACCTTCGTAGATGATCACTAATCTATTTGAGGCTTCAAACTGGTTAGTGACATGACATAAATGTTTACATAAAATCATATTGCAACGCAGCATATTTGATCTTGGTTCAAAGCACGTAACGGTTTGGAAATGAATCATTTATTCTTCAAGAATATAGTGCGAATGAAATCAAGAAGTTTGTTTACCTACTTAGAACTGGAATTTGAGATAAAGATGACCAGAAGGTGCCCCAATAATATTGGTTTAGTTAGTGATGGTCTCTATAGGGACTTTAAGTCGGCTGACTATGTGAAAATAACGGATTTTTTGTCACAGTTCTGTTGGGATCATTTATTTTTAGGAAAGCCACTGAACCAAATTATGAATTTTTTTATGATATAGTCTACTTAGCTATAGAATTATTTATCCCCCTAAAAAGGTATTCAAAACGTAGATTCCCTTCTTGGTTCTCTCCTGAGTTGAAGGACCTGATAGTTGAGAAAACAAAGCTTACAAAAAATACCTTTTATCTAAATCACTTCTGGATCATCGCACTTTTTCTCAGCTGAGGGCCAACTGTAAATTAATAAAAGCCGAAGGCTACAGAAATCATATTGATTTACCAGAACTATCGCTAGGAAATAATTTGAAGAGATTTTGATCGTTTGTGAAACCTTCCCTACCAAACAATTATTAGTGCTTTTCCATGAAATAAATTGTTGTGAGGAATGTGTAACAAATGTGTTTTAGATTTATAAAAGATCTAAAATAATAATCTATCTATCAGAATTGTTCAACAAATAAACAATTCAAGAAAATTTTAATTTAAAATAGATTTTAAAAATAATGAATTTGTCGCGTACCAAATAATGTAAAATATAAGATGAATTAGCATGAGCCTCTTTAGCTCAGTGGCAGAGCACTGGTCTTGTAAACCAGGGGTCGTGAGTTCAATCCTCACAGGAGGCAGATTGACGAAACAATCTTTTTTGTTTTTTTTTCTCTATATTACATAAAATTGTTTTTTTTGCAAAATTACTATAGGTTAATTTATATTTTTACTAACTGCTTAGAGAGTTTTAATATGCTAAAATAATTATTCGCAAATAAAAGTAGAGTAATATTATACAGAGAGGAAATAACTTATATAACAATCATTTTTGACCTTATTTTAGAAAATTATAATGAACGCTTCGACCCGTCAACTTTAGAGCATAGTACGTTCTTCGAATAAAAATATAAATATACAGGGTGATTTACACCCAAAAATATAAATATATAAACATTGACTCCAGCACCGATAGTTTTTTTTATTGGGACAAATTGTATAATTATATATTTTTGAAAGTTCTTTAATAACTACATTTTTTTTCATAAAAAAGTATTTCAAATTTAATAAGCGTCTTATAGTAAATGGAGTGTGCTGATCACGAATATGTGATTAGTTTTTTGCCAGGACGTCAGGTTTTCAAGAAAAGTGTGTTTGAAATTTTTCAAAGAAACTGCCAAAAATACGCAGAAAATATTTATTGAAACTAATTTTAAAAGAAATTTACACTGTAAAATTGAGTTGGTTATAAAAAAAGCAATGCAGTATAGGTAATCTACGTTAGGTTAACAACGTTATCAACGTTAGACAATCGTTGCTTTTTTGAATAAAATCGTTCTCTTTCCGTGAAAACTGCGTTTTGTAGTTTTCTATTTGTGGATTTTTTTGAGCGAGTCCCTTTCCAGCAGTAATTGCCATCATTTTAATATCCTATCTTCCGTGGTAACGTCTCTCCATCTCCTTTATGTCTTGATGGAAACTCTCTCCCTATCCCTCGCTGACAGCTCCAAGTTTTTCGAGAAAATAAACAACGTTTTTTATAATGGTCGGCCATGTTGGCTACAATTTCTTTGAAGCTTGGAGATTTGTTGTTTTCAAGGAAACCTGCTTCAGATTCATCCTGGGTCATTGTATTCTGGAACAATCTGTCCGATTTTAAGGTTCGAATTTGAGTGTCTATAAAAATTCCTTCTTTAAGTTTAACTTCAGATAGTGTAGGAAATTTGTCACACAGCTATTTAAAGCAGTCACCTTGTTTATTTAAAGCTTTGACAAACTGCTTCATCAATCCTAACTTTATGTGAAGGGGATGTAAAAGAACTAATTTTGGGTAAACTAATGCATCACGCACAAATGTCTCAATATTGACAGAACTCGACATCAATACTAGGCTTACCACAATCATCAACCAAAATATAGGACACGTTACCAGACGAATTGAAGGCATGGAGAGGTTGGTGGTTGAAGGCAAGGTAGATGGTAAAAGAACCCGAGGAAGATCACCACTTCGATGGTCAGACCAAATAAAGTGCGCTACCGGTTACTTTCTGTCTGAGGTAGCACACCGCGCCCAGGAGAGAGAAGAATGCATAGCAACCATTCGTCAAATACCATAACTTCACCACATCCTTACGAAGGATAAAGGATAGAGGAGGAGGAGGAGGAATGCATCACGCTGCACATTTTTTTGTCCCGGTTCAAGTCTTTCCCTGAGTGGCCATTCTTTCTTCACGTAATGTAAATTTCGTGCTCGACTATCCCATTCGCACAAAAAACATAGACACTTTGTGAATCCAGACTGCTGGCCCAAAAGCATGTATATTATTTTAAGGTCTCCACAGAGTTGCCAAAAATATTCCCTTTACATTATTTTATTTAGTAACAGCTTAAAATTCTCATATATTTCTCTGAGATGCACGGATTGAGCAACAGGCATTGAGGCATAAGTATTACAATTTTGCAACAAGACACCCTTCAGACTTCTCTTAGAACAATCAATAAATAACCGCTGTGGTTTGGAATCGTAATTGTCGGCTCCTAGTTTCATGACTACTTGAGGAATATTATTACAACATACCAGTGGACACTCTTTTCACGATGCCTATACCACGAAACTGTGGTTCCTGGACTCAACAGATTTTTATCTTTTAATCATAATCCTAAGATTTGTGCAGCATCCTTCGATAGGCCTAAGTCTCTCACTAAGTCTTAACTCAGCTCAGATATACTGTTGAGGTTGGTCTGTATCTGGATTGCATTCATCTTTATTGGCTTTTTCGTTTGAAATTTCATCTGATGATTGCTGTTGGATGGTGTGAAGAAAAGGTGGAGGGATGGAGATTCCTGATCCATGAGGTATAGATCGTTTAGCAGAAGGTAAAACAGGATACTGAAGTATATATTAATTTTTCGAATTAGAAACCTTCATATAGCAAAAGCAAAAGTAACAGTCGTCTCCATGGATTTTTGGTACCCCCATACCATAGGAATGCCGAAGGGTAAAGAGCTACGTGTATCTTTTGTCCATTTTCTCAGTAGCTCGACACACTGAAAGCACTGAATTTGTGTGGAGCCCAAGGTTTGTTCTGATCACCAAGCTTTACACCGAAGTAAGCGTGAAAGCTTTCTTGATAAATTCTGTTGTTTCGTTGATGCTTTGCTACCGTTAAATCGATGCACACGTAACAAAATACTCGTATATCAGGACTATTTATACACTTTGATGACACAATAAAAATGCAAATATTCATAAGAACTTCTCACCTTTAAAACGCTTTTTGATTTTTGTCGAAAGGACACTCTTATCAAGAGATATCTAATTTTTACCATTGAATTGACACAGATTTGATTTAAAATTGATTTCGCCCGCGTAGCCGCTTCGCTTTAAGCGATATTTTTGAGAGACCGGTTAATTTTACACAAAAAGTCCTAATGAAAATTTTTGTTTAAAATAGTCTTTTTTATTGAAATATTTTTTTTCTACGACGCACAGATTCTTGGTAAATCTCAAAAAAAAAATTTGCATATTTTTTGGGGTCAGAAAATTAACATTCTCGGAAAAACTCAGTTTGATCGTATGATTTTTAGAGATTCAGTGGTATTTTCGTCTCTGGCGACTACTGTATAAATAAATTAATTTGTTTATAACAAAACTAAAGCATCTCCGACATTTTGTAATGCGCTTTTTAGTTGAATCTATTCGTGTTACGTCGAAATAAAACAAAATACAAAATTAAGAAAATTGCTTTATTGTAAGCCGAGAAAATACATTTTTTTAACGTTTACCGATTTTGATATTTGAAATTCAATTTTCTCCAACCTATTTTTTTTTTTGGTATTTTTTAAGAGCAATATCGATGGTTTTTATTATATGTTATAAATATCTTGAAGATATAATTTTTATCGAGAAAGAGCACCGTAAGAAAAAGGTAATGATTTAAAGATTATCATCCTGTTGTTTATAACTTCATCGCACATGCCTCTCAACTTTGACCTGTTATATCTCAGGGAGCACTGCTCGTAATTAAACTTTTTTTCTTTTATAAAAAACGTCTTGCCAAGTCTTTTCCAACCCCGTTTCTTGAACTTAATTTAAGTTAATAGTTGCCGAGATATTCTATTTGTTTATAAGCCAAACAATTGTTTATAATTTTAAAACATTTCTGAGGCTGTCCAAATAATCGGATTTGATTTCCATAAAACATGTTAGATAGATTAAGTACGTTTTTACTAGTAAAAAAATTGGCAAACTTCCATGTGGTCTAGTTTTTGTTGTGCAAGATTTTAAATAAATTAAATTTTTTTTTTAAATTTAAATTGCAAAATTATTATGCGAAATCTGTTAAATCGATTGTATTGAAATTTATAGGACTGTTTTACTATGTTAAGATTTTCTAGACGAATTATAAAGGTCCTAAGGGTAATATATCATCATCATCATATTGGTGCTACAGCCTTAGAGGGTCTCGACCTTCTCAAGCTTTCTACGCCATTCTGCTCTGTCCCTTACTTGCATTTTCCAGTTGCCGACTCCGATCTTCTCGGCATCTTGTGTTACCCCGTCCATCTACCTCAGCTTTGGTCTACCCCGTCTTCTCATTCCCACGGGTTGCGTTGTTAGAATCTTTTTTATCATGTTCGATTCAGGGGCCCGGGCTACATGTCCTGCCCACTGCAGGCGGTTTCGCTTAATTATAGTGGTAATATCTTTTCCACCAAACGTATGCTTGTAGATATTCTGCAGTTCAAAGTTATATCTACGCCACCATATTCCGTTCTTACAGACCTCTCCGAATATCTTGCGTAGCACCTTTCTTTCAAAAATCGATAGAGCGGATTCATCTGTTTTAGTTAGCGTCCATGCCTCTGATCCATATGTGAAAACGGGGACTATCAGTGTTCTATACAGCCTTATACGAGTTTTTTGAGACAGACGTTTGTTAACTAAGTACTTTCATAGACCTTGATAACACTTTTTATTTTCTCAGATGTGTTATTATTGGGGATAACCGATGTCCCTAGATATATGAACTCTTTGACCGCTTCGAAGTTTTGGTCATTGATAATTACATCTGCGTCAACATTTCCAGCTCTTGTGTTTGTGTTAGTCACCATGAATTTGGTTTTATTTTGATTTATATGTAACTCCATTCGTTCCGCTGCTGCTACTAGCTCGGTTAGGATTTCCACAGTTCTCGCCCTGGTTCTTATTATAATGTCCACGTCGTCTGCATATGCTAGAATTTGGACTGATCTATTAAATATTGTTCCCCTGCTATCTAAATTAGCGTCTCGTACAACTTTTTCTAAGGCGACATTAAAAAGCTGACACGCCAGCGCATCTCCCTGGTTGAGTGGTTTTGAATTTTTACTACTGATAGCATCTTCGCCATTGTCACTTTTATCAAACATATGAGTTTTTTTGGAATTCTTAACTCATTCATAGCGTTGTAAAGACTTGGTCTTAAGACACTGTCATATGCCGCTTTAAAATCGACAAAAATATTATACATATCTATGTTAAACTCTTGCGCTTTTTCGAGAATCTGTCGTAGTGTAAAGATCTGGTTAATGGTTGAATGTCCACGCCTGAATCGTGCCTGATATTCTCCTAGAAACGTTTCGGTATAAGTCGCTTTGTCGTAATCTCTCGTGCAAAATGTTTTGTATGCTGTATTTAGGAGAGTTATTCCGCGGTAATTATTGCATTCAAGTTGGTTTCCCTTTTTGTGTAACGGGCAAATTAAGCCTAAGCTCCTCAGACCAAATTTTACAAACAATTTCTCGTATCACCTTGGTGAGCTGCTCTCCACCGTGCTTAAATCACTCTGCTGGGATGCCATCGCTGTCTGGGGATTTGTGGGTCCTTAGTTTTTCTATAGATATTTTCACTTTATCTACCGAGGGGGGTTCCACGAGTTCCTCATTTCAGTATTCCAGCTCTATATTGTTAGTAGGTTCCCCTTCCAGCAACTCTCGAAAATGCTCTACCCATCGTAACAGGATATCCTCTTTGTTGGTAAGTAAGTTACCTTCCTTATCATTACAATAGTTGATGTTCGGTTTGAATTCTTTTCTAATAATATTTATTTGATGATAGAACTTTCTTGTTTCTCCGTGACTCATATGGCTTTTGAGCCGTTCTAATATGTCATTTTCCGAGTCTCGTTTCTTTTTTCGGTATATGCGTTTTTCCTCTCTCCTTAAGTTTTTGTAGCTATTTATTGTTGTATTAGTTTTTCGTTGTTGCATGGTCCTAAATGCCCCATTCTTCTCATCTGTTATTTTTTTGCAGTCTTGGTTAAATCAGTCGTTTCATTCTTGGGTTCGGGATATTCCCAATGTGCTTTCGGCTGCTAATTTCAGAGCCTGCTTGCAGTTGTTCCACATTTACGTGCTTGACTGGTCAACTGCCCAGGTGTGTTCTAGGGTTTCTTTTATATGTGACTGGAACTTTTTCTCTTTGTTTTCATTTTTCAGCATATGTAAATTATATTTTACTTGTCTAGTGTGTTGTGTCTAGTGTAAGTGGTTGAAAAATATTGAATAAGAAAAGGCTTGTTTCCCTTTCTTTTTTGTATTTGTTGCTATTCTGTAGCAAGGGTAACAAATTAAAATATTTTAAACCAGCCGTATCTTACAGAAAATTTAATTGTCGCTATTTTATTTTGTTGCGACTTTGCTCCAAAGTGAATTGTTTTGAAGTTATAAGTAAGAAATTGATAAAAAACGTAATTATCTTTTAGATTACCTCATATACCTAACATTGCCAAACCTTATATTGAAAAAACAAGAAGACCGAGAAGAGTCCAAAAATGTAAAAACATACATGGTATTATATTAAGAAAAAGATAAGTTTGTTCCACCCCGTCAATATGGGAGGCCCTGTGCTCCAACTTTAACCTACATAATTTTTTTTCTGCAGCCGTCTCGAAAATAAAACTTTCGGTATGATTTATTAAATCGAAAGTACCATTTTACATAACTCGTACCGAAAGTAGCTACTTTCGGGACTAATTTTTTCACTTTAGGGGCGAGTTTGGGTAGCTAGGTAACGGCTTTGACAATTTTTATTTTATTATGACAACGCTTGTCATTTAATATTCGTTTGTTTTCGCTCAGTTTTCCGTTTTTCAAATCCAAGAAATGGAAATCAGTAGTGAAAGTAAAGCCGAAATGATTCCAGATGAGATTAGGGAAATTGCTAAAGCCGCTATTTCTGAATTATTGCCGGTAAAGTCAAGAAAGAGGTATGAATTGGTCTACGATTTATTTCGAGCTCAGCTACTTTACTGGCTGATAGTGGCGGTACTACAACCAACTTAAAAAGACACGGACAATGGAAATCAACTAATGTAGCAGAGGGATACGTAGAAAATTCTTTAAGAAATACAATTCACATAACTTCACAAATTGAAAATGGCCGCAACCAAGTTAATATCTCAAAAAATAGTAAAAGTACTGACACGTCTAACACTAATTTCAATACTGCCACTTCTGTTAATATTCCTAACAATATCAATGTAAATAATTGTTATAATTGTGTTATTTTAAAGAGTAACTTTAAAGTGTTTAATAAAAGTTCATACGTACAGTCTGTCCCAAACCCTTCTTTCAGTGCGTCACTAATTTTGACGTCATATAGGATTTTAAGAATGTCGAGAATTATTGCATGACATTTTAGTTAAATTTGACAGTTGCAGGATGGTAATCTGTCTTTATCTAATTGAAAATAATTTAATTAATTTTAATATTAGTCTGTGTTCTTTCTCGATATATCTCGGCATATTTAAAATATTTTTATGACAATAAATACAAAATTAAATTTTCACTGTAAAATGTCTGATAATACTAATCTGGAATGACATTTATCATTTTATCAGTTGACATTGTGAAAGTACTGTCAGGATCGAGTCAATCTGCGTCAAATTATATTTATGCGCATCATTGATTGGATATCTATTTAGCGTATTCTAAACTCCAACCAATTATACATCCGTAAGTAGAATTAGCTTTACGATAAATAATTTTCTAAGTTCAATGTTTAATAATCACAGACTCACATTTTTTTCTGTCACTTCTAGCTTAATGTGTTAGAGAGAATTCGATCAACTATGACGCACTGAAAGAAGGGTTTGGGACGAAATATAAAGATTATCGATATATTCTTTTTAACATACAAAATGGCTGCAGAAAAAATATTGTACGTAGCACGATCCAAAAGTAATTTTACGAGACTCGCAGGATTCCAGGACTCGCCTACGGCTTGCCCTGGAAACTTCCTACTCGTCTCGTAAAATATCACTTTCGGAACTTGTTACAAAAATTACTATTTCGTATCTCTTACAACAAATAAGTAATTGGACTTCCTCTCACTAATGCCGCATACTGTATATCAGAAATAGGTACGTATATACGGTTGCCTTCCAATGTATACACAAATTTTTATATATTTTTTTGCCGATACCCTGTACTTTTATTATACTCTTCACTTGCATTAACCTTTTTCTTGTTGTTTTAAACGTTATAAACGTTTGACACTCCTTTCGTCAGGTAGCTTAGCTTCCTCTGTGGATGTGTTAGTTGTTGCTCTGGAAACCTCAGAGTCTTCTAATATTATTGCCACAAATTGGTCGGATTTCTCTTGTAGTGATCGTTTCGCAAGTTAATATGCTCCGTTTCTAACTTAGCTGGTTTGGGTGTTTTTTTAGACGTATGGAACTTTGAAATGGAATAAAACAAAGATTATTTTTATAAATGACATGAAATTGACTTTATTCGAAAGGAAATCTTTTGTCATTATAATTTAAATATTATTTCTGGCACATGACCTTCATGACTGGCTCTGACGTAGTCTTATCTGGACGTCCAATTTTCGATAACTTTTTCCAATATTTGTCGCTGTATATCGGCAATAACGCAGCGAATGTTGTCCTATAAGTGGTCAATCGTTTCATGCTTATCTGCGTAGACTAGCACCTTCACATATTCCCACATACAATACTCTAGCAGTGAAAAATCGCACAATCTTGGAAACCAATTGACGGTCCGAAACGTGAAACTATGCAGTTACCAAACGTTTCCTTCAATAAATCAATTGTGGCACGAGCTGTGTGACATGTTGCACCGCCATATTGAAACGACAGCTCCTGCACATCATGGTTGTTCAATTGGGGAATAAAAAGGCAGTAATCATGGCTCTATAGCGGTCACCATTGACTGTATGCAAGTATGACTGCAAGTACGGTCTAATAATTCCACCAGACCATAAAGCACAGTCAGTTTTTCTGGATGTAATGGTTTGTCAACATACATTTGAGGAATATCTTACCTCCAAATAGGGCTGTTTTGTTTATTGACGTAGCCATACAACCAAAAGTGAGCTTCACCGCTAAACAAAATTCACTTATGAAAATCGGAATCAACGGAAATCTCGTTTGGACCCACTCACCGAATCTACGAATCTACACCTTGCTAGGTGATGATGTACCTTCAATTCTTGAGTTTGATTTTGTAAGCATGCAAAGTAAGATCTTTTCGCAAAATCTTCCATAAAATGAATGGACACGGATCCAACTGCTGTGCACGATGGCAGACAGACTGATTCGGGTCTTCCTAGATGCTACGCTCTACAGCAGCAAGAACTTCTTCTGTACGCATTGTACCACGTGCACATGGTGCAAGAATATTCCATGGTTAATAGAATTACTTGCTCTGATAGACTATTATGTTGACCATAAAATGGACTAGTGTGCGATACGTATTTCGAACAGAATCACAATTTTCAAAATTTTATACAATTTGGAAGCGTTGTTTAGACGTCAAATCTATTCATGCTGAAACGCCAAACCAAACGTAACATAAATCACTTGACAGCTGTCAAAATGGCCGACACTTAAAAATAATATTACCAACGTACATTTTCAAAACACCGTTTATGTATATATATATATATATATATATATATATATATATATATATATATATATATATTATTATTATTATATGCAAAATATTTAACCCTACAAAATAAATGAGCATGTGTTTTTAACTAGTAACTAAGAAAAAATACTGTCTTGTCTTTGTCATTATCAATAATTCTTATTGACGAGACTAGATACAAAGAAATATTTTAGAATCATCAATGCATAACTCCAGACTACATTCTGAATAGTATAAACTTCACGGTTAAACAAATTTGGCTTTACATCACAACAATGCGTTCTATAAATTTGTCATAATAAATTCTGTAACGAATTATAATATTGTACTAGTCTAACAGTAATTTTTAAAAATTAGGTAACCGAGTGATAACGGTCATAACAGAAAACCGAAGAAAACGATGGTTTGTTTTTTAAAAAAGCAAATGAAACGAATCTGGCATTGTTTTAATACCTGAATAATTGAGCAAGTGGTTTGGTTATGGCGAATTGATACATTTTTTGAGGTCATGGATACTGTTTATCACGTTCTTTATAAATCGATAACTGTTTTTTCTCTTATTGAATTTGAATATTTGTATAAATAACCGCAGTCTTGTGTGATTTTGTCTTCTTTTACTTTTACTATATTATATATATATATATATATATATATATATATATATATATATATATATATATATATATATATATATATATATATATATATATATATATATATATATATATATATATATCTACTAATATTCATAAGTTTTGACAACACAAACAATTATAACATACATGTTGCTATGGTATATTTTGACTAAGAATTTGCTATTTTATCAATTTTAAAATAGTTATTGAGGATGAAAAGTCTACTTCGTTTTGACTACTAAAATGTTCTTATCAACTCTAGGGAGACGAAAGTTATCCCTTTGTAAAATCCTTTTTATAAAATTAATTTCTGGCTGCTAATGTCAACAAAAAATATTACGTTTCTCGGTGTTTATATATATATATATATATATATATATATATATATATATATATATATATATATATATATATATATATATATATATATATATATATATATATATATATATATATATAAAGAGTTTATTACAGCTGCCGCCGTTTCTCGCATAGCTTCCAACGCTTGCGATCGTTCCAGTCATCTACTTGTAGACCCCTATCTTCCATTGCACCTTTTACTTCTTGTCTCTACGATCTTCTTGGTCTTCCCTTTTTCCTGCGGTTGGTGGGGATCCACTGTAACATTCTCTTTGGCCATCGTTGATCATTCATCCTTTCTCCATGGCCATACCATTTCAGCCTTTTGCATTCTATAGTTTCCAGGACGTCAATGTCTATGCCCATACGCTCTCTGATTTCAGTATTCCTTACTCTATCTCTTTTAGTGAGTTGGCAACATCTTCTCCAATAATTCATTTCCATTGCTTTTATTTTGGATGCGTCATTTTTATTCATTACCCAAAGCTCTGAACCATATGTAGCAATGCTTTCTATGATACTTTTGTATATCCTAATTTTTGTGTTTCGGGTGATGTGGTTGTTCCAAAGTATACTATTCAGTTGACGTATTGCTGAATTTCCTTGACCAATTCTAGTAGCTATTTCTTTTGTATTCCGACCATTGTTTGTAATGTTTACACCGATATATTTATAGCTATCAGTATTTTGAATTTGTTTGCTTCCTAGTTCTAAGTGCTTTCCTTCACCTCCCATTACTACGTACTCTGTTTTTGATGGATTAATTGATAAGCCCCACTTAGTATATTCTTCATCTATTTTTCGTAACATGTAGTGGATATCATCTTGATCTTCTGCAAGTATTACTTGGTCATCAGCAAAATGCAAGCTGTACAGTGTATGGTCTCCAATTATAACACCCATAGGTTCACATTTTCTTTTCCAAATATCCAAAACCCCCTCCAAATAAATCTTAAAGAGTGTAGGTGCAATGCAGCAGCCTTGGCGAAGTCCTTTGGCCACTTTTATCTTTTTTGTCACTTTTTGTCCAATCTTTATTACACTCCTCATATCATCATACAACTCCTTTACAGCATTAATGTAAATCGGTGGAATATTCTTGTCTTCTAGCACCTGCCATAGCTTGGCCAATGGGACACTGTCATACGCTTTTTGAAGATCAATAAATACCATGTGTGTCTCCATATTATGTTCCAAACGCTTTTCTATTGTTTGTTTTAGGCAGAACACATTGTCTATACAAGAACGACCAGTACGAAAGCCACTCTGATCTTCAGCGTCTTCCCAACAATCTTCAATTCGGCTTTTAATTATCTTCCCGTAGACTCTACAGATTGAGTTAGTTACACTAAGCCCTCGGTAGTTCTTACAATCTTTTCTGTCGCCTTTATTTTTGTATAGATTGCTGATATATGGAGTTTTCCATTCTGGGGGTAGCTCTTCTCCTCTCAAGAATAAATTAAAAGTATAGGCCAATAACTGAAATAGTTTGTCAGGGCCATATTTAATCAGTTCAATGGGTACTCCCCCGGTCCTGGAGTCTTTCCATTTTTCATAACGTTGGCGTGTTTTTTAATTTCTTTTGGTGTTATTTCAGTTTCTTCGCGGTAGGAAATACAATATTTTTGGTAGCCAATATCTTGGAATTCTGTTCGATCTTCTGTCAGCATTTGTTCATAATATTCGACCTATAATTCTGGGGCTATTAGAGTTTAACCTACTGCATTCTTTTCTATCTGTTCTACTACCTCTAATTGTTTTCCAGGCTTCTTTACTTCTTGCTGTACCCATAAAATTTTCTACGTTATCGCAGGCTTTATTTATTATTATTTATTTACCTCTTTTTTTACTTCTTTGTTTAAGCTGTTGTACTGTTCTCGGTGTTTAACTTTAGTTTATACTCGTTGCATATTGTCAAAACTCAGTCTAATAGATATTGTAGTTCCTTAAATCCTTATATTATCCTATTGTACTATCCTATTGTATTTTCAGGAAGTAGAGATAGCCACAAATTCACTCAAAAATAAAAATTCACCAGGATTAGACGGAATAACCAACGAGCTTCTAAAACACTGAGGAGAAAGTATAACCCTTGAGATTACAAAACTTATACAAAAACTAATATTGCACTGCAAGATACCAGACGCATGGAGAAACAGCATAATGATACCAATGTTCAAAAAAGGAGATAAAGAAAACCCCAACAATTATAGAGGTATAAATCTACTGAACACCGCACTTAAGCTTACCACAAAAGTCCTAACCAACAAAATCAATAAACCAACAACTTTATCAGATGAACAACAAGGATTCAGATCCGGAATATTCTGCGTAGACGTCGTATTTGTACTAAGACAAATCACAGAAAAGGCGTAAGTAATACAGTAGGTGTAAGTCGAAGCCGTCTTACACCTACTGTATAAAAGAAACATACCAATCAATATTATATAAATCATAGAAAACATCTACTTCCATAATCGAATACAGGAAAAGATAAATGGAAAACTAACACAGTGTATATCAGTACAAAGCGGAGTCAGACAGGGTGACTCGTTAAGCCCACTTCTCTTTAATATAACAATGGACGAAATAATACAAGCAGTACGTAAAGGTATGGTTAGAGAATATGGAACAAATAAATCAAAATATTATGTTATGCAGACGAAGCCGCATTAATCGCCGAGGCAGAAGACGAACTCCAAAGATTAACACAGATCTTCAATACAACAGCCAAGAAATACAATATGATAATATCAGCAGAAAAAACCAAATGTATGACAACATCTAAATACCCACTACGATGTAAAATCGAAATTGATGGGAAAATAATAAAGCAGGAAGTAAGGTTTAGATATCTGGAAATAGATATAGTTACGGAGATGTTGAAGAAGAAGTACGACAACAAAGCTTAAAAGCAAGTAAAGCGGCAGAATCTCTTAATGACACAATCTGGAAGAACAAACACCTAAGACAAGACACAAAAACAAAAATCTATAAAGCAGCAATTAGACCTATATTAACATACACGGCGGAGACAAGACCTGACATATCTAAAACGAGACGACTACTAGAAACAACAGAGATGAAAATTATCTGACGAATATCAGCGAAAAGTCTGTTGGACAGGGAGAGAAGCGAAAAGAAGAGCATGCAATACAGAAGACATAAATGGATGGGTGACAAAACGGAAACATGAGTGGAATAGTGGAATAGTAATTACATTAGTAATATGGCAGAGGATACGATAGTACGAATAGCACGAGATAAGTCACCAAATGGACGAAGAAGTATTGGCAGATCAAGAAAAAGATGGTGCGATAATTTAAACAACTTAGGAAACAATTTTTAATATTGAAGAAGAAACAGACTTTTAAGAATACATACAAGAAGAAATGAAAAGAAGATTCTATTGTACAAAAAATATTTTTTTAAGTCCAACCAGAGAATACTTACACGTTTCTGGACAATTGTTTATTCAGAAAATATCGTTTTGGGACCGTTTGGGACCTAATCGACGTTAGGAACCACCAAAAGCTTTTCTTCCATATTTTTATCTTTCCAATGGCTGTTTAATAATATAATCTGCCTTGATTTCGTTACTATGATAATTTTTCGACTGTTCTAACAACCATTCAAATTTCGTCATTTTGTGTCATGTGGAACAATTTCACCCAATCATGTCAACATTAGACTGATAATTGTATTCAGTGCAATTTTCAATCCCTATGACAACACGATCGAGTTTGACAACTTCATCCAAATAAATTTCAAAATGTCACGTTTCGGCAATGAGAATGTTCAAAGTATAAATGCGCTAATCAAAGAAAAAATTCCCAGAAATACAACCTACAGTCACAAATATATTTGAGGAATATTCATGGGATTTTGCTGCGGACGAGAATATGAGTTGAATGAACATAGAAGCTTAGAAGAATTGGCGTTAAAATATCAATAGATCTTCTATAGTAGAGACTAATTTAAATAGCCTCTAGGCACCAATTTAAATAGCCAATGGGACCACTCAACAGAAATTTAACAGCGAATAATAAAAGCAAAAGCAGCATTCGTTAGAATGAGAACCATTTTCAACAGTCGAGACATATCATTAAAAACAAAATGCCGTCTATTGAAGTGCTACATATTCACAGTTCTGCTCTACGGAATGGAAGCATGGACACTGACTGTTGCATCTATGAATCGGCTCGAAGCTTTCGAAATGTGGTGTTATAGGCGCATCTTACGTATATCCTGGGTTGACAGAGTTACTAATGTGGAGGAAAAGTTGGAATAAACAAAGTAAAGATAGCCGTGATGATCGCCAACATCCGGAACGGATAGGCACTTTAAGAAGAAGAAGATAGTAGAGAACAGCAACGAATCTAATGTTAACTTAAATTTTATTATGAAAATTTTAAATGTCATATTCGTATAATTTTTATTATGTCATGAAATTATCTCGTCTGTTATCAATGTCCTAGGGATATTACTACTGATAACGAAATGGCGAGTTATTATTAAGTGACAGTTGATTTTTAATTTGATTTTTGTTTCGCGAGTTCGCAAATTTTTAAATATGGATTCAGACTAATTTTTAACTAAAATTGAAAATCGAAAAGTCAAATAAACGTATGTTCAACTAAAATTGTAGAGGATTCTTATTAAAGGTAGTAAATAGCATTAAAATAGCATAAAAAACAGTTTCAAAACCGTTGTATAATTTATGTAAGAAACCCAATACAAAAATAAAAAAAATAATACTATCTAAATGGTTCCGTGTTGTGATTAGTGGGAATATACTTCAGAAATGATTAGAAAGAAAGTTTTGGAGGAACCGATTCATTAAAAACAAAGGTCTTATAAAAGTAAATAATGTCATCTGTACTAACCCGTGTAAATTATATCATTTTAATAAGCAGATAAAACACTTCTTAAATCTTTTGGAACGTGACTTACACATTTACCAAAATATTAACCTAGTTATATTCTAAAATAGCGAGTTTATTATAAATTAACTTAATTGTTTTAAGTGATAATGATCTGTCGCAACTTTTTTTGATGCAACGTCTTTAATTATTTTTAAATTAACCCAAAATCTTACTTTACCAGGCGAAATGTTTTGCGTCAAGTTCAACGATTTTGAAATTGGGAAATTATTAATGATTTAGTGAACAATTAAGAATTTATTCTTGTGTTGTCTATGCTTCCTTTTCTCAAAAAAATCGTCATCGTCTACGCGACATACATTTATAATTATGGATAAAAAAGCATTTAACGAAATGAACCTTGGATCGCGATCGGAACCTGAACTCAAATCTGAATATGAATAAAATATATTTGTTTTTAAATTTTTTATTAATTATATTGTAGCATTTCTAAATTCTTTGGATATGTATCGAAATCCCCTCGTATTTGATAAAGAATCAAAGAATAATCTTGGTGTATTTTATTTCCCATTCGTACGTATTAAAACACCGAATTCTTCCAATTCATCTTAGCGTCACCGAGTACAATAAACCATTTTTAGAGTTGTTTATATTTCTTGGGTATTTTTTTCTTTGATCGAAACCGCTAAATATTCTGCGTTTCAAATAAATATTCCAGTTTATATGTTTTGTTTATACCAAGATTGTGCGAATGAATGTTAAAAGATTATTAGATCACTCTCGCTAAAGCGGCTGTCGGCTAGAGTCGCTTATAGTGTTAGTCAAAAATGTTTCTTCGAATTTGTATTGTTTTCTGTTTTGTTCCTTATTATGGAAAATAAGTTTAGTGGCAGTTAATTGTTTATTTAATAGTTACAGTTAAAGTGAGGATTTGAAATATACAAACAAATTTTCCAGTCTTTTTAAAAAGCAGAGCTCCAAGTTTGTGTTCCATGCCCAATTTCAAATCTAAATTTTGTCTTTTCCTATCACAGTGGAGTTGAATTTGTCGAGTGGTACAGAGTTTGAATTCCAGCGAAGTTTGGTTTCTACCCCCAGAATTTTTGTGTAAAACCCCAGTGCAATCCAGGTAACTTTTTTTGTGTTAAAATTTAAAGTAAAGACAGACATTTTTTTAATAATAATAATTTGCTTTCATAACAAAAAGAATTTGTAATAATTAATATTGTACTATCTAATCATATTGGACATTAATTCATTTGTTTTGTTTTAAAAAAAAGGTTAACCTTCATTGCAGTAACAATTTCTTTGTAAGTTTTTGTAGTATCTACAACTCCTAAAGTTTGTAAACGGCTAGGACACATGTAAGTTTTTTCTATGTTATTTTTGTACTCTGTAACTATCTATATAGTAATTTGTGTCATTTATTTTTGTAACTGTTTGTGGTGAGACACAATAAATGTTTAATTTTTTTTTCTCTAACCATTTTGTTTATTTTTTTAACGAACCCTTTTTTTTTGAGTTTCATGTATAAAGATATGTTTTTCATTTTTAATAATTATTTCGATAGTTACAACTAGCTGTTGTAATAGTTATAATTAGGCACCTCGAAGTGGCGTCCTTTTTAAATTACTAGAGCTGTTTCCTGTTTCCTTTCTGTGTTTTGTTTTGTTTGTCCCAAGAGATTCATGATTCTTTGTTTCATTTTTCTGTAGTTGCCCCAATCCAACCCCCTTGTCATTTACTTATCCACGACCCCAGCTCTCCTAACAGACCCTGAGTGCCGTTCGCATACGTTTCGATTTATTTTGCTTGCCCCATCTCCACCCCCAGTAGTTTCTGTCCCCAATTTTCCACTCCTTATAATGCCCATGTGGTAGGCAAAATATTTCGTTACAATATTTATTCTTATTCTCAAATTTAAATTTATCATATTTGAATCAGTTATTTATGAAACATAGTAAGTCATAAAACTTATATATTTAAAGTCATATTTAAGTCATATTTAAGTATTTTAGTCATACTTAAAATACTGACAATAGGATTTAAATGAAACATGACAAGGGTAAAATTACAAAATTTTGAATCTTAGTTTAAGAATATTTTTTCAATTAAATGCTATGACTTAGTATGATTCATAAATAAACATAGTTTTTGATATATATATATATATATATATATATATATATATATTTATAAAACATTAGCATAAGCTATTAAACATGAAAAATAACAAGAACCTATTGCCAAAAAAAATGATGTACTTTTATAAACTTAAATAAACTTAAAATAAACTTAAAATGTGATGATGTAAGAAAATATTTCCTATTGGCGAGTTGGCCAGTCTGGTAACGTATTATAAAATTCTTTGTGCTCTTCTAGCAAGTACTGAAGTGTCTTCTTTAAATCGCCTATCTTCTCTTTCAAAATGGGACACTTCAATTGATAAGCTTGAGTAGTAGGTAGTTGAACATCATACTGCCCTGGCTTTTTTAAAGTAAACGTACTCCTTATAGCGCCACCAATAAAATTACTAATAGTAACAGAACCTTTTGTTTTTGAGTCAAATACAAATTCGGTATATTCTGAAATTTTAAAAGGTTCTTTCCTTTGTGCTTTGTTAGCAATACATTCAATAGAATTGGTAACTTTTTTGTAGAGAATGGGCCACCACTTTTGAAGATCAAGAATGGCTATAGTATCAACTAGCTTTACTAAAAACTTATGTTTCTTTCCAGGACGTAGTATTAGTCCCATAACTTCTTTGACACTGTAATAGCGATCTGTTCGATTTAATACACGCTTAATCAGACCAAAGTCTCTATCATTCGGACGAAATGAATGACCTCTTAAAGGCAATCTATAGAAATGTTTTTTGATTCGGCGCATATCTGTCAAAGCCAAGAGAAAACGTATCATCAAATGATTTTTGTTTTGTCCTGCATAGATGTCACTGTACAGGTACAAATTGTCAATGCTAGGCAAAGTATAAATATTCAAGAAATCCAATAGGAAGGAGCAAAGTTCGTTTGGTCCTTTCTTAGCAAGGCCTTTATGGTATAGGCAAAATATAGCAGTTTCATCACCTACATTATGAATTGAGAATGGAAGCACAAATAATTGCCTAAAATAGTACATTTCCTGGATGCATAGCAGTAAAATATTCTGCATATAGTCGAATGTTAAACAAAGTGATGTGCAATTTCTCGCTTTACATAGTTCTGTTGTATCCCTTATAGATTTGTAAAATTTCTTACTACGTTTTTTGTGGACAAGCAATTCGGCAGCAGCAACACGTTTTGTAGTATCGTTAAGTGTTGTATTTTTCAGTCTTAACGTTAGTCTTTCACATTCACAGCATGTGTCCACTTGTGGCCGACCATAGCGGTGGTTAAACTACTCTTTAAAAATTTTGTAATAGAATGTATATCCTACTTTTGTGTCAGGGTACCTAGTTTTAAAAAGATCGTACATAATTTTTATGTTTAGGGTTTAACAAAGATATTTGACTTCTGGAATAGAATAATGACTTTCTTCAAGGGAAAACATTGAATGTAATACATTATTTGAGCAACAGTGTCGGCTGGAATGGTTTTCCTGTTATTCTGCTGCCGTCTCTTATCTTCAGAAGTTTTTCCTAAAAGTAGTAAATTTTGTAAGCGATTAATTTTGATTGACGTTACGCCATGGAAGTTTTCAAACGCTTTCTTGCAGATCATTATTTTACATTCCCCCAAATGAACGTTATGAACAAATGAACTGGTTCTCTCTTTAAATGATGTTTTTCTCTTGTTCTCTAATTTTCTTGGTCTTCGATTTTTTTAGGTATGGCCTAGATTAGACTCTGTAGGTAAATATTTTGTTCGTTTTTGGTCTTATAGGAATAGGAATAGGAAGGAATTTGGTCTTATAGGAATAGGAAGGAATTTGGTCTTATAGGAATAGGAAGAAATATATTTTCTTCAAAATGTCCTGACTGTTCCTTTACAGAAACAGTTGCAACTATTTACCTGCACGGTTTTCCGGTTTTTCTTGCACGTACTATATTGCCTTTGTAATTAACATACTCTGCTCCAGAAAGTATTGCATTTTTAATTCTATTGATTTTATACTCGTCAGTGTGTAGTACACCTTTTTTCTTATCCGTTTAACACTTTTACTATCACTCATTTTTGTTACTAAAATACAAATGTAAAGCAACAATAATGATTTGGCAACGACAGAGGACAAACAAACAAAAGTTAGGTTAGATGTTGTATGTATTCTCTCACATTGGTAGATGAAAGTTTATTTGTGAAACATAACGTCGTCGACTTAATATCTTTCATAAATAAACCGAATAAAATACGGTCTGTTAGTGAGGGACCTGTCATAGTACTTAATATGTTTCATTAGCAAATGATGCGCCTATGTGTAAACATTGGTTTTCTGTCAAAATGTCAATTTCTGGAAATGGGTGACTTAATATGTTTCATTTATTATTAAATATATAATACACTACACACTAGTCGACCCGACAGATGTCGTACTGTCTTAGCTATATGAGTCAAAAAATGAATAGAATCTGGCCTGTTTCTGGAAACCAATATATAGCGTCAATTTAACTTGGTCACCGGCACATATTATATAGCGAATGGGCTTTAGAAAAAATTAATTAGCAGAGAGATTTTTTTGATTATGTTCTATTTGGAGATCAAGCTATATTCCATCGAAGCGGTTCTGTTAATCGGCAAACTTTCATGACTATTCAGTGTTTGTGTTTTTATTCATTTATTGACAACTTTAAAATTAATAGTCAAATTCACAATATAAATACAAGACAGAATCAAAAATTACATGTGCCTTTCTCTAAAGGTAATACGTTTTTTTTACTCACCAGCAGTAATAGGTCAAATAAGTTACCAGAGTCAATAAAAAAAATGTAAGAATACTAGAACATTTAAATTGATTTTAAAAAATTTTTTATTACAAAATAAGTTTTATTTTGTGTATGAACATTTTGATAATTAATAAGTACTATGTTTATACCAGGTTCTGAAACTACTTTCTTGTGACATGGTTAAGTTAAATATTATATTTTTTTGGGATTAAGCCACAACTATTGGTTGGAATTGTGATGAAAATCACATTTTTAATTAACTAATATTTGACGTTTCGATTTCAAATTATGTAAAAATGTGTATAACCAAAGATTTAACATTACCAATAAAAAAATCTTCCTTCCTTCCAAACCCTGAAAATCTAAATGAATACTTCTTTAATGTGAGTAAAAATATAACATCAGCTATTTTGCCACAAGATCCCATTTCCTATCTCCCCAATTCAAAAAAGTCTCGAATTCATTCTTTATAAGATCAGTTGATAAATCTGAACTAATCCAAACAATCAATAGTACCAAAAGCAGATCTTCCTGTAGTATTGATGGACTATCCATAAAATTTTTCCAAAAAATGTGTTGGAAGTCCTGGTCTCACGAATTAATGATTTCTTTGAAAAAGGTATATTTCCAAAGTGCCCAAAGACAGAGATTATTATTCCTTTTCATAAGGGTGGTGAAAAATCGAATGCCTGCAACTATAGACCTATTGCCTTACTACCGGTACTATCCAAAATAATTATTCAGAGACCTATAAAAGCCCGAATTATGTCCTTTCTCATTGCAAACAAGATTTTATCACAAAGGCAATTCGGCTTTTTATCTAATAAATGTACCAGTGATGATATGTTTTCTGTACTATATGAGGTTTACCAAACACTAATCTCTTTATAGATTACTATTATAATAAGGATACTAAAAATTCCATGGAGTAGCAGAACTAGAAACGAAGAAGTTCTTCTAAGAATGGGACATCAACGAACTCTATTAAATATTATTAAGAGGCGTAAACTAGAATATCTTGGACATATAATCAGAGGACCAAGATATGAGTTCCTTCGACTAATTCTCAACGGTAAAATCGAAGGAAAGAAATGGATAGGACGGAAGAAACTCTCTTGGTTGAGGAATTTGCGGCAGTGGACAGGTTTGACAGCGGACCAATTGCTACACGTAGCGCAAGACCGAGATCAGTATAAAAATATTATAAGCATGGTAGTCGCCGACGTTCCGTAGGGATATGGCACTCTAAGAAGAAGAAGAATCTCTTTATCTTAATCTTTACATTGCCACTATTTCTGTGACTATGCCAAGCTTTTGATTGTGTAAATCACGACATTTTGATAAAAAAACTAATTTTTTACGGAATTTGATGCATTTCTTTGAATTGGATCCAATCTTACTTGGGGAATAGGAAATTAGTAAACAACTGGTTAAAGCAAATTGTACTGACTCTTTTGTTGACAATTGTGGGTCTACTATTAATATATTTAATAGTTTTGCTATGATCACCCGATTTTATAAAATTTTGTACTTCATTTTGGACTTCGTTATAATACTCACATTGCTGGTTGGTTTGATCAGCAAAGATCTTGATACCTGCTTTTTTAATCAGTTGTTTATAACCTAACCTTTTCTTTATATGGTAGTATAACATTAATTGGTCAAGTTTTCAGTGGTGCAAATTTTTTAACTCTAAAAACTTTAATGCTGTTTCTGTCGATATCAAAATTTTACAATATGTCGTTTACCGTAGTCAAGTCTTAAGCATTTCTCTCCTGATGGGACTTCATTTTGGACTCATTTATATTAAAAACTACAATATTCGAAGCTCTCCTCTTTCTATCCATAATTTCACTAATTAAATCTTCCTTAACGCTCAATGAAATTTCACCATTTCTCTTATAACCTTCAACAGATTTTTTTAATTCTTGCAGCTCGTTTTGTAAATTACCAATTTTTGTAGCAATGTAAGAATTAATTTAACTCCGGCTTCACAGTCTTTACAGTAATTTTTCAATAATTTGGTTCTCTTAAGATCAATAACTTTTAGTTTACTTGCAGTAAGATTCGAACAATCCGTGTGCGTAGCCCGCTGGCAGATATCACATGTTATATGTGGTCTATTTTTTATTATTTTACAAACAACACACTCCATGATAATCGTAAACTTAAAAATTTAAGAATTGGGGAATTAGGCACGCCACTGGTAAATATTTCAAATCAGACGGAGCTTATCGTTAATTGATTTTTAATGGTAATTACTTTTGAGCAAAAAAAACGAAGAAGATAACAGCAAAACTTCACCAATTTCCACAGATCTCTTAGATCAGAACACTTCAACTTCAACAAAACAACTCTTCGCAGAAACTGCAAATTTTTCTCAGTATGCAGCTATGATTTTCAAGAATTAAATCGATGTTATTGCCAATAAATTTCGATCAAAACGTCATAAATGGACACACAACAGCAGTAAAAGTGGTTTATAGAATCCATGAAAAAACTGGAAGTGGTAGAAATGGACTATCTTAGTCAGACTTGGTTACATCCCAAATAAAGAAATAAGAAGAAGCACGGGAAGGATTTATAATACCGTAGATATAATACAGTCCAAGCAAATCTTGTGGTACGGGCATGTAATGCGAATGAAAGACGAACGATGACCAAAACAGGCTTTAAACGATGTTTCAAGGACTAAAAGAAGAAGAGGGGGACTGTCTCCACCGTTAAAACCATTATTTTGACGACGTTTTGGCAAGGTCTCACTTAAGTACCAGCAAACCTAACTTGACAGCGGCAAGAACGACCTTGCGTCAAAATAATAGATTTTCTCAAAACCAAAATTATTCAACTCGGAGTCAAACCTGAAAAACCACAGAAAGCATATATTATACACATATACACTTGCTAGTTTACTTTTTGTTATTTATTAAATAATATATAACTTTGATCTGGCACGCCTTTATGAAACACCCTGTAGGATTGTAACTTAAAATGTGGAGTTTATAGCTACCTGAAACTTTTGTATCTTTTACTATAACAGATCTACTGTGCTTTCTCGCACTAATCAGTCACCTTGTATTAAACAGAATGAATGAAAATCGACTAACTAAACAAATACTAAATTATAAACCGAAAGGAAGAAGAAGTAAAAAAAATGTATAACCCGGGAATGATGAAGAATCTTCTTCCAATGGTGTACAGTTTTTATATACTTTTAAGTTAAATATTTATATACTTTTTAACCAATAATTGTGATGTAAAAGTGGTTCGCTATAATATATAAAATATTCCGTATTCCATGATAGATCATACAAGGGCCCCAGATATGAGAATCGTCTAAAACATAATTGCCATATCTGAGCTAGTTTATCATCTACATCGTTTAATATATTTTGCATCAATTCTGTTTTGTATTCGCATTACTTATTTTTAAATTAACCCCGAATTTATATTTCCGTTTACATTACGTCAGTTCCAGTCACCGTTTTAACGCCGTAAGAATTATTATTGGTACCGCTAAACGGTATGATTCTCACGTTATGTGATAATTGAAAAAGAATAACCACTAACACAGAGACCTTTACCGGAATTCGGTTCCGGACGAAAGCTATAACAGTACTGGCAAAGCTCATCGGAGCATTTGTTGACAAATTTAACGTGAGCGACAAGTGCGCTTTGGAATAATGGAATTAGTCTCACTAGGAAGCGTAACAAGTTAACTAGGGATGTTTGCACACAAACTGCACATTAATGAAGCCAATGCTTCTTCATCCGTTTGATGATTTCTTGTTGGTTGGGAGATGTGACTGTTACCGAGAACGGACGGATAATATATGGGAATGGCAAATGGGTTTTAAATTATCTAACCATTTTTCATTGTATAGTAAAAAAAGAAAAGTCTTGTTGAATAGAAGTCTTGAATACAAGGCGTCCTACGATTTGTTTTTTTTTTTCAAGTTTACAGCTAGGCGGGATCATTGTCATTTTTAATTTAGAAGATTTTTACATGTAATCGCGTTTTAAATAGTATAATGATTTTGAAAAAATTGTATAACAAAACTGTTTTTAATAGATAATAAAGTTGAAATTTAGACGACCAAAATAATTCCTCTTAAAAAAACCATTTGGTTGAATTTACCACTACTTGTAAGCACAATATAAAGAATTATCAATGTTTTAGTAAAAATACACCAAACTTAATCAATTTACAATGACTAACAATAATAATTTTTATCTTCATAAACAACATCAATATACCTTGAGAACGCCAGGGGAGAAAAGTGAACCATAGATTATACTTGCAAAATTACGTCATGTTCATAGGTTTGGCCACAGCGGGTGCCGTGGCAGCCACACTAACTTTCGAGGGCTGCAAAAATTGGGATCGTTCACTTCTAGAAAGTGCCAACCTGTAAACATTTTGAGTAATATTATATGGAGACATTAAACTATAAAGAAAAACTTTTGTAATAAATAAGTTAAAAATTATAAATATGTAGTTATATCTAATACGGGCTACCGTTGGTATTTTAAAATTTTGCTCGAATGTTGAGAGCGATAGATTAGGAAGTTTTGATAAATACCTAACAATTAAAACTGCTCTATGCATTTACCATAGGACTTTTAATATTTTTATTTGTTTTTTAAGGTGAATAATATTTATTTATATTAAAAATAAACTAATCAAAATTAATTATACAATATACGAGTATAGTTCCATTCGTTTTTGTTTCAGCTTTTTAATCGTTTTTTTATTTTTTTCATAATTAATTTTTTACTGAAATTAATTTACTACACACACCACATAATATACAAATTGCCAGTGACCTAAAAACTAGTATATAGAAACTCGTACGAAATTACTGGCAGAATCATTGGAAACAATCCACTACATTTTTACACCAAATAGATCAGACGATTGAGCGGTTCGTTATCCCTGGTATAATTTAGAAATGAGATGGCTGTTGCTAGAAGATTGCGTATCGGTCACACCAGATTTACACATGGTCACCTAATGAATTCTACACCTAAGCCAATCTGTCACTATTGCCAATCTCCACTAAGCGTTCTACACATCCTTGTGAACTGCCCTCATTACAATAAACGACGCCAAGAACTGGGCATGAAGGGCGACATCACAGATATATTATCGAACCAGAGCCAAGTCATCACAGCTATCCAGTTCCTGAAGAACTAGCTTATTTAGTAAGCAAACTTACTAAATAATATATAACTATAGTATATTATAATATGTAATTGTACCTTATATATAATTGTATCCACGGTGCCTCGTACTAATGGCCGAAAATGTCACAAACAAGTTAAATTAAAAAAAAAAATTACTATACCTAATACGGACCATCTGGAATATTTATAATTTTAAATGTTTTTATTTGTGGATGAATGAGTGTTTTATAATCGGATATCTCTATTAGATAAGCGTATATAAGTTAAAAAAGGATATTGGAAATCCTTCAAACATGATAGGAAACCATAATACTGTGCACGATGACCCTTGCTTACAATTATTAACAAAAGAAAGATTAGAAAGATCTTCTAGAATAGTAAGAGGAGCTCCTTACCAACCACAACTAGAACAGTTTCCAACCAAATTAACAGGCAAAGCTAAAAACATTAGAAGTCGGTCGTTTTCTCGACAAGATGCAGCTTTCTGTTTTTGTACAGATGTTTTGGCACTAACGACAGTACTAATCCTGGATTGATAGAGACTGCGTTTATTTCTAGTGGATTTTCATCAAGGAATAAAGCTAGAGAACGATTTAAAATGCATCAAAATATAAGTTGAAATGAATTTATAACAAAAACTTCAAATTATGACGTGAATAAGTCCGTAGATCTTTAAATCCAAAAGCAAAAAGAGGCTGAACTAAAAACCACGGAGGAGCAGCGACAAAAAAATTTACATTATATAAAAAAACTAATTGTACAATTTCTTAAAAAATATTACCTTACATTTAAGGTATACATATAATCGGCCCCAAATAACTGCACTTATCTTGACAACTACATTCAAAATGATATTTTACGTCGTTCTCTCAAAAATGTAATGGATATTCAGAAGGAACTGAAAGAGCAACCTCTTTCTGCCATTGCAGACGAGATTTCTGATGTCTTGCGCCACGAGCAGATTTCTCTTGTTTTTAAATATATCCCTAAAGGTAGTACGTTTCCAGCTGAAAGGCTAGTAATATTAAAACGTTTAAATTTAACTGATGCATTAGCCATTTTTGAAATGATAAATTCTAATTTGCATGATATGAATGTTTCTGGGAGGACGTTGTAGCTGTATACTTTGACGGAGCTTCAGCGATGCCAGGAAACTTTACTGGTGTACAGAAAAGATGTAAAGAGAAACAAATTAAAATTTTGTATATTCATTGCTATGCTCATTGCTTACCGCATTGGTAACCGATTGCGCAAATCATATTGAAAATCCTAAGATTTTCGATTTTTTAGTGTAACACAATTGGTTTATTCTTATATTAAAGGCAGTCCAAAAAGGCACGCTGTTTTTGGAGAAACAAAGTTAAAATCTTTATTTGAAACACGTTGGGCTTCTCGTGCTAAGACAGTTGCTCCGGTCAAAAATCAGCTTGAAGCAATTATAGAACATATTGAAGAGACAGTTGATGACGCAACTGATGCAATAGCTAGAGCTAACGGTAAAAGGATACTACATCAAATAAAATCCTTTTGTTTTATTATGTGCAGTTCACGTCGGAGAAGAAAATAGAAAATAGATAATAGTGAAAAAGACAAAGAAAGGGTTGAAGGGGTAAGTATATGGCGTGCATCAGCTTCCGACCATCTTTTGACTCATGTTGGTTTATCGACAAACAATGGGACAGCACGCGCCAACGTAAATAGACAGTTTTGCCCTATCCCAGGGATCGTAAACCACAAATATTGAGAGAGAAAATGACATTCCACATTGCGTTGGTTCCCGTCTTTAGATTTTGTCTTTTACTTTTATGTATTTCCTATTTCTCTTCGCCGATGAAGATCGCTGCTGCACGTTCTATCAGATCACGGCTTTAGGGTTCTAAGCTCGGCAAACACGGCCTACTATTAACTAAAGGACGGAGTTGTGTATATAAATAAATACAAAAAAAAAATAAAAGAAAAGCCCGCAACTGTTGAAAAATACAATATTGAATCCATTAGCGACAATACTAATAAATATAGATAACAAAGACTAAAGACAAGAATTAGTGAAAACAGAATTCTTGAGGAAGACGATGTCGAAATCCCGTGGACAAAACTTGGCAATAATATAAAAGCAGTTGCAGAGCAACCACTAAATTGTCTAACTTCATCTAATACACAGATTTCTAACAAACCAGTGGTTGCTAAAGTAAACAGTTTAAGAAGATGGAAAGAAAGTAATCCCAGTGAATGGAAAAGAAATGTGGCTAAAAGACGTCGTTCAGAGTATTTACCCTATATTACTACAAATGTGGCATTTACATGATGGCAAAAGCCCTAAACCAGTTAATTTTGACAAATGTATCTATAAATATACTGAGCATTTTTCAATGGAACTGCGATAAGTACTTTGCGCTTATTATTGGAAATGAATTTTAAACGAAAAAAATATTTTATTTTGTCAAACATAGATTTTTTCTCCAAAAAGACGCGTATTAGTCAAGAAAACACAACATAAAGAAAGATCTAATGCAAAACATTATTTCTTTGAAAATGGCAATGACAATATTCGAGTATGCAGAAATTTTTTTATAGAAACATTCTCAGGTGGTGATAAACGCGGAAAACATAAGCCTATTATTAAAACCAGTCCGGAATCAATTCAACAAGTTAAATCCTATATCGAGTCATTTCCATCAACTGAGTCGCATTATAGAAGAAAGAGCACGAAACGTCAGTATTTAGATAAAAATCTAAATATCTCAAAAATGTATAGCTTATATCTAGCCCTTTGCAAGGAAAAAAAGTGGGTGCCGGTTTCTGAAATAACATACAGAAGAATATTTTGCAGAGAGTACAACTTGTCTTTTTTTAAGCCAAAAAAAGACCAGTGTTCAATCTGTTCTGTATATGATAATGCAAAAGGAGGTGACAAAGAACAATGTAAACAAAAATATATCGATCACATAGACAGAAAGAAGTCATGACAAAATGCAAAATCAAAGTATAAAGAAAGAGCAATGAAAATAATTTTCTTTTACTGACTTTCGACCTGCAAGCAGTATTACAAATCCCATGTGGAGATGTTAGCCAGGTATATTACACTCGCAAAATATCTGTGTATACTGTTACGTTTGGACAGAGATGAATGGACAGAAAGTAAGTTCGCAAGTAGGAAGTTGCATCTTCGACTATCTAAAGAACAACATTAACAGTAATGTATCCTATATTACACTGTTCTCGGATACTTGCGGTGAGCAGAACCGCAATCAAAATGTGGCTGCTTTATTGATGTATGCAGTGGAAGTGTTGGATAATGTTGAAATTATAGAGCAAAAGTTCTTGAAAACGGGACACACCCACATGGAGGTAGATTCGATGCATTCTGCAATAGAATGTGCAAAGAAAAATATTCCTGTGTACTCCTTACATGACTGGATGAACATTTTCCGCCATGCTAGATCAAGAAAAACTCGTAAAACCGCAAAAGTCATAAATGTGTCAAAACTGTATGACTGTACGGATTTTGCGAAAAACTTATTTTTAACAGAAATATTGACCAAACCGGAAAACCAGTGATGTGATCGGATTTATTACAATTATGACCTTTCGAATAATTTGATAATTTTGATTGCATTAATGTTTTTGAAGGAACAATAAAACAGAGTAATCCAAAAAAATTATGCTCGGCAAGTAAACCTAAAAGAACTAAAAAATCCACCAACAATACAAATAATAAGACGTCACCAACACTGATAAAGGTTTTAAAAATATAACTTATTAAACTGTTTATTCGGGCTGTTGGGCCGTTGTCTTCTGTTGAGATTTGTTCTCGACGTTTCGCCAACACTAGGGGTTGGCATCTTCTGGAGATGTTGATGCTTCGCTTGTAAGCAGAAACTGACGACGCGTTGTACTACGGAGGCAATATTTATAATTCCCACTCGCCTCCCCTCCACTGGTTTCGGCTTGAGGGGGCGTGTCGTTGTTTATAGTAGCTTTTCTATCTCCGTGTTTGGCGGGAAGGGCGTTTGTGGATTTTAATACTGGTATCCATGTTTTGTTGATTTTTAGTCCTTCTTCTATCCTATTGAAATTGTTTGGGTGCTTGTATATTTCCACCGCTTCCCGATATAACCGTGGGTAGTACTGTGAAGTTTTGTCCAGCATCTGCGTTTCTTCAAATAGTATTCGATGTTCTGCGCTTCCCAAAGCGTGTTCGGCAACGGCAGATTTGTCGATATGTCCTAAACGACAATGGCTTTTATGTTCATTTATCCTGGTGTTGGTGTGTCTTTTTGTGGTTCCCACATATACCATTCCACATGTGCATGGTATTCGGTATACTCCGGCCGTTGCTAATGGGTCGCGTTTGTCTTTTACCGATCTTAAACAATCCTTGATCTTCTTTGTAGGTCTGAAGATGGTCTTTATGTTGGCTTTCTTGAGTATTCGCCCAATTCTGTCCGTTACCCCCGATATATAGGGCAAGAACGCTTTCCCTTTACATTCTGTTTCTTCGTCCCTTCTTCTAGATACGTTGTTCATCGCCTTGTGTATTTCTCTTCTGGTGTACCCATTAGAGGTGAGCGCTTTTTCAATATAAAGAAGTTCACTTTGGAGATGTTGTGGTTCACAAATTCTCTTCGCCCTCTCTGCCAAAGTTTTGATGATACCTTGTTTTTGGCTAGGATGATGATTTGAGTTCCTGTTTAGGTATCTGTCTGTGTGTGTAGGTTTTCGATACACTTTATGTCCTAAGTGACCTTCCTTTCGATTTACTAATACATCCAGGAACGCTAGTTGTTGAGCTTTTTCTGTTTCCATCGTAAATTGAATATTTGGATGTAGTGTATTTATATAAGCCAGGAAATCGTTTAGTTTTTCTGCTCCGTGACCCCAAATCACAAAGGTGTCATCAACGTATCTGAACCATACCCTAGGCTTGTATGCTGAGTCCATTATCTTCTTCTCTAAATGCTCCATGAAAAGGTTGGCTACGACCGGGCTTAGTGGGCTTCCCATTGCTACTCCATCCATCTGTTCATAAATTTGGTCTTCCCATGAAAAGTATGTGGTAGTTAGGCAAATACGGTATAATTCCACCATATCCTTGGAAACTAGTCCCTCAATTAAATTCAGAACGTCTTCTAGGGGGACTCTTGTAAATAGGGAAACCACATCAAAACTAACAAGAATGTCAGATTCCTGCAAAGTTATTCCTTTGATCTTCTCAATAAAATGGGCGGAGTCTTTTACAAAGGCATCGTTTTTTCCTATATGTGGTTGTAAAATATCGGCCAGATGTTTTGCAAGGCTGTAAGACGGAGATCCTATGGAGCTCACAATAGGGCGGAGAGGTACATCGTCTTTGTGTATTTTCGGCAAGCCATACAAGCGTGGTGGGACTGCTTCGCTGTTGCATATTCTTGGCTTTATCTCCTCTGGTATGGACGAAGATTTAATAAGTCTGTTGATTTTCCGTAGGGTGACTGCTGTGGGATCTTTTTTAAGTTTCTTATAAACCGCAGGATCTAGAAGATTTTGTATTTTCGTTTTGTAGTCGGCTGTCTTCATTACGATCGTGGCGTTTCCCTTGTCTGCTGGTAAAATTACAACATCTTTGTCTGCGTTTAACGATTTTATGGCACGCATTTCTTGGTGGCTCAAATTATTTTTCGGTGTCCTAGCTTTATGCAAAATTCTTGCTGATTCTGTCCTTATTTCTTCAGCTGCTTCGATTGGTAAGTTGCGGATCGCAGACTCTATATTAGCGATGATGTCTTCTTTGGGTATAACTTTAGGCACAATCGCAAAATTTCCCCCTTTGGCTAACAATGATGTTTCAGCTGAAGTTAAAACTTTATCTGAAAGATTGACCACTGTTCTTTCTGTGTTTTGTTTTGATTCTACCTCCTTATGTTTGGTTAAGCGTTCGTATTTGTTTTTCTGGCGTTCAGTGTTCCTTTCTAGTTCATTTTCCATTTTTCTGTAACAAATGGATTCAATTTTATTCCAATCTTCATATTTCAACCTGCTGCTCAAAACGTAAAACAAATCTAGAAGCTCCTTGTCAACCTTCGCCAAATTTCGTCTGGTGTCATGTATTCGTTCTCGTAATAGTGCTTTTTCCATGCGTGTATATATTCTATTGGCTTGACTTGTTCTGATGGATCGATTCGTTCGTAAGAAGTTCGGTAGTACCCCGTTGTCTCGACATCGTGATAGAAAAGCTAACGACGCAAGAAGTTGAGCTTTCTTCTTCCGTAGACAATCTAGTCTCCTGTAGTATGTAGTTACCTCCTCCCCGTAGAGGCGACTGATAAATTGCGTTAGGCTTTCACGGCCATCGTCTAACTTATTAAACTGTTTATTCAGGCTGTTGGGCCGTTGTCTTCTGTTGAGATTTGTTCTCGACGTTTCGCCAACACTAGGGGTTGGCATCTTCTGGAGATGTTGATGCTTCGCTTGTAAGCAGAAACTGACGACGCGTTGTACTACGGAGGCAATATTTATAATTCCCACTCGCCTCCCCTCCACTGGTTTCGGCTTGAGGGGGCGTGTCGTTGTTTATAGTAGCTTTTCTATCTCCGTGTTTGGCGGGAAGGGCGTTTGTGGATTTTAATACTGGTATCCATGTTTTGTTGATTTTTAGTCCTTCTTCTATCCTATTGAAATTGTTTGGGTGCTTGTATATTTCCACCGCTTCCCGATATAACCGTGGGTAGTACTGTGAAGTTTTGTCCAGCATCTGCGTTTCTTCAAATAGTATTCGATGTTCTCCGCTTCCCAAAGCGTGTTCGGCAACGGCAGATTTGTCGATATGTCCTAAACGACAATGGCTTTTATGTTCATTTATCCTGGTGTTGGTGTGTCTTTTTGTGGTTCCCACATATACCATTCCACATGTGCATGGTATTCGGTATACTCCGGCCGTTGCTAATGGGTCGCGTTTGTCTTTTACCGATCTTAAACAATCCTTGATCTTCTTTGTAGGTCTGAAGATGGTCTTTATGTTGGCTTTCTTGAGTATTCGCCCAATTCTGTCCGTTACCCCCGATATATAGGGCAAGAACGCTTTCCCTTTACATTCTGTTTCTTCGTCCCTTCTTCTAGATACGTTGTTCATCGCCTTGTGTATTTCTCTTCTGGTGTACCCATTAGAGGTGAGCGCTTTTTCAATATAAAGAAGTTCACTTTGGAGATGTTGTGGTTCACAAATTCTCTTCGCCCTCTCTGCCAAAGTTTTGATGATACCTTGTTTTTGGCTAGGATGATGATTTGAGTTCCTGTTTAGGTATCTGTCTGTGTGTGTAGGTTTTCGATACACTTTATGTCCTAAGTGACCTTCCTTTCGATTTACTAATACATCCAGGAACGCTAGTTGTTGAGCTTTTTCTGTTTCCATCGTAAATTGAATATTTGGATGTAGTGTATTTATATAAGCCAGGAAATCGTTTAGTTTTTCTGCTCCGTGACCCCAAATCACAAAGGTGTCATCAACGTATCTGAACCATACCCTAGGCTTGTATGCTGAGTCCATTATCTTCTTCTCTAAATGCTCCATGAAAAGGTTGGCTACGACCGGGCTTAGTGGGCTTCCCATTGCTACTCCATCCATCTGTTCATAAATTTGGTCTTCCCATGAAAAGTATGTGGTAGTTAGGCAAATACGGTATAATTCCACCATATCCTTGGAAACTAGTCCCTCAATTAAATTCAGAACGTCTTCTAGGGGGACTCTTGTAAATAGGGAAACCACATCAAAACTAACAAGAATGTCAGATTCCTGCAAAGTTATTCCTTTGATCTTCTCAATAAAATGGGCGGAGTCTTTTACAAAGGCATCGTTTTTTCCTATATGTGGTTGTAAAATATCGGCCAGATGTTTTGCAAGGCTGTAAGACGGAGATCCTATGGAGCTCACAATAGGGCGGAGAGGTACATCGTCTTTGTGTATTTTCGGCAAGCCATACAAGCGTGGTGGGACTGCTTCGCTGTTGCATATTCTTGGCTTTATCTCCTCTGGTATGGACGAAGATTTAATAAGTCTGTTGATTTTCCGTAGGGTGACTGCTGTGGGATCTTTTTTAAGTTTCTTATAAACCGCAGGATCTAGAAGATTTTGTATTTTCGTTTTGTAGTCGGCTGTCTTCATTACGATCGTGGCGTTTCCCTTGTCTGCTGGTAAAATTACAACATCTTTGTCTGCGTTTAACGATTTTATGGCACGCATTTCTTGGTGGCTCAAATTATTTTTCGGTGTCCTAGCTTTATGCAAAATTCTTGCTGATTCTGTCCTTATTTCTTCAGCTGCTTCGATTGGTAAGTTGCGGATCGCAGACTCTATATTAGCGATGATGTCTTCTTTGGGTATAACTTTAGGCACAATCGCAAAATTTCCCCCTTTGGCTAACAATGATGTTTCAGCTGAAGTTAAAACTTTATCTGAAAGATTGACCACTGTTCTTTCTGTGTTTTGTTTTGATTCTACCTCCTTATGTTTGGTTAAGCGTTCGTATTTGTTTTTCTGGCGTTCAGTGTTCCTTTCTAGTTCATTTTCCATTTTTCTGTAACAAATGGATTCAATTTTATTCCAATCTTCATATTTCAACCTGCTGCTCAAAACGTAAAACAAATCTAGAAGCTCCTTGTCAACCTTCGCCAAATTTCGTCTGGTGTCATGTATTCGTTCTCGTAATAGTGCTTTTTCCATGCGTGTATATATTCTATTGGCTTGACTTGTTCTGATGGATCGATTCGTTCGTAAGAAGTTCGGTAGTACCCCGTTGTCTCGACATCGTGATAGAAAAGCTAACGACGCAAGAAGTTGAGCTTTCTTCTTCCGTAGACAATCTAGTCTTCTGTAGTATGTAGTTACCTCCTCCCCGTAGAGGCGACTGATAAATTGCGTTAGGCTTTCACGGCCATCGTCTAACTTATTAAACTGTTTATTCGGGCTGTTGGGCCGTTGTCTTCTGTTGAGATTTGTTCTCGACGTTTCGCCAACACTAGGGGTTGGCATCTTCTGGAGATGTTGATGCTTCGCTTGTAAGCAGAAACTGACGACGCGTTGTACTACGGAGGCAATATTTATAATTCCCACTCGCCTCCCCTCCACTGGTTTCGGCTTGAGGGGGCGTGTCGTTGTTTATAGTAGCTTTTCTATCTCCGTGTTTGGCGGGAAGGGCGTTTGTGGATTTTAATACTGGTATCCATGTTTTGTTGATTTTTAGTCCTTCTTCTATCCTATTGAAATTGTTTGGGTGCTTGTATATTTCCACCGCTTCCCGATATAACCGTGGGTAGTACTGTGAAGTTTTGTCCAGCATCTGCGTTTCTTCAAATAGTATTCGATGTTCTCCGCTTCCCAAAGCGTGTTCGGCAACGGCAGATTTGTCGATATGTCCTAAACGACAATGGCTTTTATGTTCATTTATCCTGGTGTTGGTGTGTCTTTTTGTGGTTCCCACATATACCATTCCACATGTGCATGGTATTCGGTATACTCCGGCCGTTGCTAATGGGTCGCGTTTGTCTTTTACCGATCTTAAACAATCCTTGATCTTCTTTGTAGGTCTGAAGATGGTCTTTATGTTGGCTTTCTTGAGTATTCGCCCAATTCTGTCCGTTACCCCCGATATATAGGGCAAGAACGCTTTCCCTTTACATTCTGTTTCTTCGTCCCTTCTTCTAGATACGTTGTTCATCGCCTTGTGTATTTCTCTTCTGGTGTACCCATTAGAGGTGAGCGCTTTTTCAATATAAAAAAGTTCACTTTGGAGATGTTGTGGTTCACAAATTCTCTTCGCCCTCTCTGCCAAAGTTTTGATGATAGCCAACCTTTTCATGGAGCATTTAGAGAAGAAGATAATGGACTCAGCATACAAGCCTAGGGTATGGTTCAGATACGTTGATGACACCTTTGTGATTTGGGGTCACGGAGCAGAAAAACTAAACGATAAATATTGCCTCCGTAGTACAACGCGTCGTCAGTTTCTGCTTACAAGCGAAGCATCAACATCTCCAGAAGATGCCAACCCCTAGTGTTGGCGAAACGTCGAGAACAAATCTCAACAGAAGACAACGGCCCAACAGCCCGAATAAACAGTTTAATAAGTTAGACGATGGCCGTGAAAGCCTAACGCAATTTATCAGTCGCCTCTACGGGGAGGAGGTAACTACATACTACAGAAGACTAGATTGTCTACGGAAGAAGAAAGCTCAACTTCTTGCGTCGTTAGCTTTTCTATCACGATGTCGAGACAACGGGGTACTACCGAACTTCTTACGAACGAATCGATCCATCAGAACAAGTCAAGCCAATAGAATATATACACGCATGGAAAAAGCACTATTACGAGAACGAATACATGACACCAGACGAAATTTGGCGAAGGTTGACAAGGAGCTTCTAGATTTGTTTTACGTTTTGAGCAGCAGGTTGAAATATGAAGATTGGAATAAAATTGAATCCATTTGTTACAGAAAAATGGAAAATGAACTAGAAAGGAACACTGAACGCCAGAAAAACAAATACGAACGCTTAACCAAACATAAGGAGGTAGAATCAAAACAAAACACAGAAAGAACAGTGGTCAATCTTTCAGATAAAGTTTTAACTTCAGCTGAAACATCATTGTTAGCCAAAGGGGGAAATTTTGCGATTGTGCCTAAAGTTATACCCAAAGAAGACATCATCGCTAATATAGAGTCTGCGATCCGCAACTTACCAATCGAAGCAGCTGAAGAAATAAGGACAGAATCAGCAAGAATTTTGCATAAAGCTAGGACACCGAAAAATAATTTGAGCCACCAAGAAATGCGTGCCATAAAATCGTTAAACGCAGACAAAGATGTTGTAATTTTACCAGCAGACAAGGGAAACGCCACGATCGTAATGAAGACAGCCGACTACAAAACGAAAATACAAAATCTTCTAGATCCTGCGGTTTATAAGAAACTTAAAAAAGATCCCACAGCAGTCACCCTACGGAAAATCAACAGACTTATTAAATCTTCGTCCATACCAGAGGAGATAAAGCCAAGAATATGCAACAGCGAAGCAGTCCCACCACGCTTGTATGGCTTGCCGAAAATACACAAAGACGATGTACCTCTCCGCCCTATTGTGAGCTCCATAGGATCTCCGTCTTACAGCCTTGCAAAACATCTGGCCGATATTTTACAACCACATATAGGAAAAAACGATGCCTTTGTAAAAGACTCCGCCCATTTTATTGAGAAGATCAAAGGAATAACTTTGCAGGAATCTGACATTCTTGTTAGTTTTGATGTGGTTTCCCTATTTACAAGAGTCCCCCTAGAAGACGTTCTGAATTTAATTGAGGGACTAGTTTCCAAGGATATGGTGGAATTATACCGTATTTGCCTAACTACCACATACTTTTCATGGGAAGACCAAATTTATGAACAGATGGATGGAGTAGCAATGGGAAGCCCACTAAGCCCGGTCGTAGCCAACCTTTTCATGGAGCATTTAGAGAAGAAGATAATGGACTCAGCATACAAGCCTAGGGTATGGTTCAGATACGTTGATGACACCTTTGTGATTTGGGGTCACGGAGCAGAAAAACTAAACGATTTCCTGGCTTATATAAATACACTACATCCAAATATTCAATTTACGATGGAAACAGAAAAAGCTCAACAACTAGCGTTCCTGGATGTATTAGTAAATCGAAAGGAAGGTCACTTAGGACATAAAGTGTATCGAAAACCTACACACACAGACAGATACCTAAACAGGAACTCAAATCATCATCCTAGCCAAAAACAAGGTATCATCAAAACTTTGGCAGAGAGGGCGAAGAGAATTTGTGAACCACAACATCTCCAAAGTGAACTTCTTTATATTGAAAAAGCGCTCACCTCTAATGGGTACACCAGAAGAGAAATACACAAGGCGATGAACAACGTATCTAGAAGAAGGGACGAAGAAACAGAATGTAAAGGGAAAGCGTTCTTGCCCTATATATCGGGGGTAACGGACAGAATTGGGCGAATACTCAAGAAAGCCAACATAAAGACCATCTTCAGACCTACAAAGAAGATCAAGGATTGTTTAAGATCGGTAAAAGACAAACGCGACCCATTAGCAACGGCCGGAGTATACCGAATACCATGCACATGTGGAATGGTATATGTGGGAACCACAAAAAGACACACCAACACCAGGATAAATGAACATAAAAGCCATTGTCGTTTAGGACATATCGACAAATCTGCCGTTGCCGAACACGCTTTGGGAAGCGGAGAACATCGAATACTATTTGAAGAAACGCAGATGCTGGACAAAACTTCACAGTACTACCCACGGTTATATCGGGAAGCGGTGGAAATATACAAGCACCCAAACAATTTCAATAGGATAGAAGAAGGACTAAAAATCAACAAAACATGGATACCAGTATTAAAATCCACAAACGCCCTTCCCGCCAAACACGGAGATAGAAAAGCTACTATAAACAACGACACGCCCCCTCAAGCCGAAACCAGTGGAGGGGAGGCGAGTGGGAATTATAAATATTGCCTCCGTAGTACAACGCGTCGTCAGTTTCTGCTTACAAGCGAAGCATCAACATCTCCAGAAGATGCCAACCCCTAGTGTTGGCGAAACGTCGAGAACAAATCTCAACAGAAGACAACGGCCCAACAGCCCGAATAAACAGTTTAATAAGTTAGACGATGGCCGTGAAAGCCTAACGCAATTTATCAGTCGCCTCTACGGGGAGGAGGTAACTACATACTACAGAAGACTAGATTGTCTACGGAAGAAGAAAGCTCAACTTCTTGCGTCGTTAGCTTTTCTATCACGATGTCGAGACAACGGGGTACTACCGAACTTCTTACGAACGAATCGATCCATCAGAACAAGTCAAGCCAATAGAATATATACACGCATGGAAAAAGCACTATTACGAGAACGAATACATGACACCAGACGAAATTTGGCGAAGGTTGACAAGGAGCTTCTAGATTTGTTTTACGTTTTGAGCAGCAGGTTGAAATATGAAGATTGGAATAAAATTGAATCCATTTGTTACAGAAAAATGGAAAATGAACTAGAAAGGAACACTGAACGCCAGAAAAACAAATACGAACGCTTAACCAAACATAAGGAGGTAGAATCAAAACAAAACACAGAAAGAACAGTGGTCAATCTTTCAGATAAAGTTTTAACTTCAGCTGAAACATCATTGTTAGCCAAAGGGGGAAATTTTGCGATTGTGCCTAAAGTTATACCCAAAGAAGACATCATCGCTAATATAGAGTCTGCGATCCGCAACTTACCAATCGAAGCAGCTGAAGAAATAAGGACAGAATCAGCAAGAATTTTGCATAAAGCTAGGACACCGAAAAATAATTTGAGCCACCAAGAAATGCGTGCCATAAAATCGTTAAACGCAGACAAAGATGTTGTAATTTTACCAGCAGACAAGGGAAACGCCACGATCGTAATGAAGACAGCCGACTACAAAACGAAAATACAAAATCTTCTAGATCCTGCGGTTTATAAGAAACTTAAAAAAGATCCCACAGCAGTCACCCTACGGAAAATCAACAGACTTATTAAATCTTCGTCCATACCAGAGGAGATAAAGCCAAGAATATGCAACAGCGAAGCAGTCCCACCACGCTTGTATGGCTTGCCGAAAATACACAAAGACGATGTACCTCTCCGCCCTATTGTGAGCTCCATAGGATCTCCGTCTTACAGCCTTGCAAAACATCTGGCCGATATTTTACAACCACATATAGGAAAAAACGATGCCTTTGTAAAAGACTCCGCCCATTTTATTGAGAAGATCAAAGGAATAACTTTGCAGGAATCTGACATTCTTGTTAGTTTTGATGTGGTTTCCCTATTTACAAGAGTCCCCCTAGAAGACGTTCTGAATTTAATTGAGGGACTAGTTTCCAAGGATATGGTGGAATTATACCGTATTTGCCTAACTACCACATACTTTTCATGGGAAGACCAAATTTATGAACAGATGGATGGAGTAGCAATGGGAAGCCCACTAAGCCCGGTCGTAGCCAACCTTTTCATGGAGCATTTAGAGAAGAAGATAATGGACTCAGCATACAAGCCTAGGGTATGGTTCAGATACGTTGATGACACCTTTGTGATTTGGGGTCACGGAGCAGAAAAACTAAACGATTTCCTGGCTTATATAAATACACTACATCCAAATATTCAATTTACGATGGAAACAGAAAAAGCTCAACAACTAGCGTTCCTGGATGTATTAGTAAATCGAAAGGAAGGTCACTTAGGACATAAAGTGTATCGAAAACCTACACACACAGACAGATACCTAAACAGGAACTCAAATCATCATCCTAGCCAAAAACAAGGTATCATCAAAACTTTGGCAGAGAGGGCGAAGAGAATTTGTGAACCACAACATCTCCAAAGTGAACTTCTTTATATTGAAAAAGCGCTCACCTCTAATGGGTACACCAGAAGAGAAATACACAAGGCGATGAACAACGTATCTAGAAGAAGGGACGAAGAAACAGAATGTAAAGGGAAAGCGTTCTTGCCCTATATATCGGGGGTAACGGACAGAATTGGGCGAATACTCAAGAAAGCCAACATAAAGACCATCTTCAGACCTACAAAGAAGATCAAGGATTGTTTAAGATCGGTAAAAGACAAACGCGACCCATTAGCAACGGCCGGAGTATACCGAATACCATGCACATGTGGAATGGTATATGTGGGAACCACAAAAAGACACACCAACACCAGGATAAATGAACATAAAAGCCATTGTCGTTTAGGACATATCGACAAATCTGCCGTTGCCGAACACGCTTTGGGAAGCGGAGAACATCGAATACTATTTGAAGAAACGCAGATGCTGGACAAAACTTCACAGTACTACCCACGGTTATATCGGGAAGCGGTGGAAATATACAAGCACCCAAACAATTTCAATAGGATAGAAGAAGGACTAAAAATCAACAAAACATGGATACCAGTATTAAAATCCACAAACGCCCTTCCCGCCAAACACGGAGATAGAAAAGCTACTATAAACAACGACACGCCCCCTCAAGCCGAAACCAGTGGAGGGGAGGCGAGTGGGAATTATAAATATTGCCTCCGTAGTACAACGCGTCGTCAGTTTCTGCTTACAAGCGAAGCATCAACATCTCCAGAAGATGCCAACCCCTAGTGTTGGCGAAACGTCGAGAACAAATCTCAACAGAAGACAACGGCCCAACAGCCCGAATAAACAGTTTAATAAGTTAGACGATGGCCGTGAAAGCCTAACGCAAGTTTTAAAAATACTTTATCAATAACCATTTCCTACAACCGTGGCGAGAAAGACATATCTTCTGAAACTGTTCAAGAATCTTACCATACCGAAAGAGTATCATGGTTGGTTTCAGGGATTATCAACATTATAAGCCATAACAGAAAGAATACCGGAGTCAGATGTACAAGACAGTTCAGATGATGAAGATTAATCTATTTTTTTTTTATCAACAACCAACAGAGTTAAAGTCAATTATTTCGTTGGACAACTTATCCAATTCTCGATTTTGCTACTTGTAAAACCCAACAACTTAAAATTTGCTAAAACTATAATTGATTCATTAAGTTTTTTAATCAAAACCGTAATAATGTATTGTTTTTAAGTTTATAAGTATTATTATCTGATTCTTATGCACTGAATATTATAAACCACTAGCTTTAATATTTGTCGACTATGAAAAGGCATTCGACACCGTAAATCAACAAAAAATGTTGGAAGCCTTGACAGAATGCCGAATTGACTATCGGTATATAAATATAATTAAACACATATACCAAAACACAACAGCCAGTGTTAGAGTGGATGATCGTCAAACCCAGAAATTCCCGATACAACGTGGAGTACGCCAGGGGGACACCATATCGCCGAAACTGTTCACTACGCTTTTGTAATATATATGTAAAAGGGCAAAACTGACCGACAAGGGCATAAACATAAACGGAGAAAAGCTTAGCCATCTAAGGTTTGCAGATGATATTGTACTAATAGCTGATAGGATAGATGAGGCCAAAGAACTTTTAAATCAGCTCTACCTTTCCTCGCTAGAAGGGGGATTGAAAATAAATATATCTAAAACCCAGATGATGACAAATCTTGTAGTCAGCGAAGATATATGCGTAGGAACAAGATCCATAGACCAGGTAATGGCTTATAAATACCTAGGTTATGAGATTCGCATAGGAAAAGATAACCAAACCGTTGAGCTTCTCCGTCGTATAAGACTGACTTGGGCACCCTTCTTCAAGCTCAACCATATTTTCAAATCGTCTGATATACCAATATGCCTTAAAAGAAAAACGTTTAATCAGTGTGTTTTGCCAGTGTTAACTTACGGTGCGGAAACATTGACCATGACAAGGAGAACAGTTCAAAAGATCCGCGTGTGTGTCAAAGGGCGATGGAGCGTGCTATGTTGGGCGTTTCACTACGAGACAAGATCCCAAATCGCCAGCTACGACAAAGAACAGGAGTGGCTGATGCAGTAGAGAGAGTAGCAACACTGAAATGGAACTGGGCAGGTCACGTGGCTCGAATGACAGATAATAGATGGACAAAGCGGATACTGGAATGGAGACCAAGAGATGATGCATACCGAGGCAGAGGTCGTCCACCAACACGTTGGACTGACGATCTAAAACGTTGTCAGAGGAATTGGATGCAAGAGGCACAAGATCGAAATAGATGGAAAATTATGAGGGAGATCTATGTCCAGCAGTGGATAAGCGAAGATTGAATGATGATCTGATTCTTAGTTACATTTTGTAAAAATAAAAAATATAAAAAAAAATCCTAGTTTTATATGTATTATATGTCGATATCCTTATCTAAAACCTTTAAATGCGATTATCTCAAAATAACTAATTTGATACTTGTCGGGTTTTGGCAGTAGCCGACACGATATGCTAAATTAAAATCGGTTAATAAGACCTACGACTTATTGGAGTAACGGCGACGAAATAAAAATAGAAATCTTTAAATTACCAAGACTGGTATAAAGACAGATATTATTTTAAATAAATACCCAAAAGCTAATTTTGTAAATTTTAATTATTATTTTGTATTGTCTGTTTACCTATACGAAATTAATTTAAAGTGAACGGGAAAGTGCTAAACAATTTTCATGGATGACACGATTACCCTTGCGAGTCAAGCAGTGCAATTACACAAAAATTATATAAATTATTAATAATTTCAATGAAAGTTTATTAAGACACGACAACAAAATAAAAAAAATATATCAGCCTCATAAAAATTACGTTGCGGTATTATTTAGTAATTTATATTATAATTTTTTTGTAAATCTGGTAATCGTAATTAATCAGCCTAAATTAAAAATTTCCTCTTTGTTAAAGGATATTAATTTCTCCTTGGAATTAATAATAAAATAAGCGGTTTCATATATTAATGAAGGTAATTTCATGAAATCTGTAGAAAATGTACAGTGACCTGGAATAAGTACTATTAACTTATCTATTTTTTACAGTTTTTTCCTCTTATTTTCTTTCCAATTCTTTTTATGTTATTTTTAGTATTCCGTATTTTCGTTTATATTATGTAGATTAATATTTTAATGTTATGTTTGGTCAACTATCTTAATTCAATTTTTCTACGTGTCGGTATCATATGCAGGGCTACCAAGAGGGATGATCGGGCCCCGGTAAAAAGTGAAGATTAAAAAAAACGGGAAACGTTACGTTATGTACGGCCCAGAGCCGCTACATAAATAAGTATATATGTAGGGGCTCTTTTTATTAGCTCATTTAGAACATTCTTCTTCTAGTTTCATAACCGTTATCGATTGTTGAATATCATGTTGGCTACCATATTCGCTATCGTGACTTTATTGACAGCAACTCTAAATAATGATGTAGTCGATTTGCCGTACCATTGTCTTAACTTTTTCAGCCATGAGGTTCTTCTTCTACCAGGACCAAGTGTACCTTGGATCTTTTCCTGAATGATCAGATGTAAAAGTTCATATTTTTCAGGGTGTCTCATAGTGTGGCGGAAGTGTTCCAGCTTGAGTCTTTTTATTTTATTGAGCATGTTGTGTTATTTGGTTCAGGTGTCTAAGGACCGCCTCATTTCTAAGTCTGTCGACCCTGCTTATAAATATTGACAACAATTTTTGTGGTTTTCACTATTTTCGTGCTCTGGAATTATATTATGTAACTTATTATAACTTATATTATAACAATAGAATATGGACAAGAAAAAAAAGAAAGGCTTTAAAAAAACAAGTACAAGAAATCCTAAAACAACAACAGACATGAGAGCAGAAAATTCTATAAAAGTATAAAAGAAAGCACACAGTCATTTAGACCAAAATTGACAATATACAAAGGCAAGGACGAAGAACTACTAACAGAGAAACAAAAAATTATAATGAGATGGAAAGAATACTTTGAGGAAAACCTAAATGCAGAAATTGGAAATGATCAAAACGAGACAATATATTTTACGGCGGAGCAGCACATTGAAAATCCGAGTTATGAAGAAGTAGTTCAAATAATAAAGAAACTAAACAACAGTGAAGCGCCAGGAACGGACAGAGTTTCGGCAGAATTGTTGAAATATGGAGGACCCGATCTCTGGGAAACAATCCATTACCTGATAAAGTTGGTATGGACCAAGGAGCAAATTCCGGAGGAATGGGCGGTTGGTCTTATACAACTCATATATAAAAAAGTAGATAACAGGGACTGCCAGAATTACAAATCAATTACATTTCTAAATGTAATATACAAAATCCTTTCTGGCATTATCTACACTAGATTGTCAAAATACTCCGAAAATATAATTGGTGATTATCAAAATGGATTCAGACCAAATAGAGCCACTACAGACAACATATTCGTACTTAGAACAATACAAGAGAAAGCTTATGAATTCGACAAAGAACTATAAAATATGTATATAGACTTTAAACAAGCTTTTGATAGTGTGAAAAGAGACAAAATGCTGGAAGCCCTCTGAAATCTAGGTATACCAAAAAAATATATCAGCCTCATAAAAATGACGTTGCAGGGTTCAAAAGCCGCAGTTAGAGTAGATGGAGAACTATCTCCCCTGTTTGACATAAACATGGGGGTGAGACAGGGAGACGCACTTTCAACCATGCTGTTCAACCTAGTTCTTAAAGCAGTCATCAGGAAAACGAATGTAACCGGCCATATAAACACCAAAACATTACAAATTACTGCATATGCAGACGATGTCGCCATTATTAGTAGAAGCAAGACACGACTAATGGAAATGTTCAAGGAAATTGATCCTGAAGGACAAAAAAGGGGGGTTAAAATAAACGAAAAAAAAAAACAGAATGACCATCAAAAGAACACCTGAGAATTAAAATAATATAGCAATGGACAACTAACTATTGAACGTGTTTATACCTTCACATATCTGGGCACAGAAATCAATCAGAAGATTTCCGTAAGTAGCGAAATTAATGCACGTATTTCCAGTGGAAATCGTACATACTATGCTAATAAACGATTGATGACATCGAAATTATTAGACAAAAGAACGAAAAAGGCTATCTAAAGAACTTTGATTAGACCAGTAGCAATCTATGGTTGTGAAAACAGGGTATTGACGAAAAAACAGGAAGCCCAACTCAGGACATTAGAGAGAAAGATACTGAGAAAAGTATATGGCCCGGTGCACGAGGAAGACGGCAAATGGAGAATCAGGAGAAACGAGGGGGTTAATGAGCTGAATGAAGGACATTATAAGATTTGTGAAAAGTCAAAGACGGTCATGGCTGGGACATGTTCAGCGACAAGTAGACACGAAAACGACAAAGATGTTATACAGTAAAAGCCGATAGGACCAGAACGGGATGGTTAGATGACGCGGAAGACGACCTGAAAACCATGAATATAAGACAATGGAGGAGAAGGGCCCAAGAGAGATCTGAATGGAAGGACATAGCCAGACAGACAAAGACCCATCCAGGGTTATGATGCCAAAAGAAGAAGAACTTATTATAACCACTTTTTGTCCCCAACCACCATCTGTAGATAATGCAGATCTTTGTGAAAGAAGATTTTCGTAAATAGACGACATGAAAACCAAAAAATATATTTTTGCTATGACTCAATACTAGCCAGTCACACGGCGAATTCGTTCAAAGCAACATTAGTTATATGCAAGCAGTACGCCCGCACTGTAACCGAAACAACAACACACGATGTCGCTACGGCATTAAAGCAATAAAATATATTTTAAAATAGAGGTAGAGGTCGTATTAAAAATATAGCCGAGTATTACTAAAACGCATTATGCACAGAGTCGCCCGACAAAAGAAAAGAGTCCCCGGTAAAAAGTAAAATAAAACCCCAAAACATTACGTCTTTGGTCGACGCATCTCCGGGTCCCTCTAAAATCTACCGGCTCTACCGCCCTCGCGGTGGGGTTATTATTCTGTCAATTACCAAACAAAGATTCTATTTTTTTGTCTTTACAAATAAAAGACTTCTGGATAAAAATGATATTAAAAAAAGTTGAGGTGGTAAGTAGTGTCTCCCAATACTACTGCCTTCATAAATATGACAGATTTTGGATCATTTATTTTAAAAATGAATCATGCCATTACTATTATACAGAGTTGGCCACTAAAAAGAGTCCATCCTAATATTTGGCAATATTTATTAGATTTAAAAGATTTACAATTTTCTTCTTAACCATAGCAATAAATTTTTTTTTGTTTATATCATTGGTTTTTTCTGTGGATTAAAAATTTTTAATCAATGCAAATTAATTATGCAAATTAATGTATCGTTTCTTTGTTACAGGTGGCGCAACAAGTTACTACTGAGTGTATTCTTATATTTCGTTCCAGAAGTAAGTAAATTCAGCAATTAATATTGAACAGTATATTTAAACAGGAATTAAAAGTAAACGAATTAAGAACAACTTCATGTCTTTAACAGCAAAACACAAATAACAGTACCTATATAAGAAAACGTTTATTTATTATCAAAAATTATATATATATATATATATATATATATATAAATATATATATATATATATATATATATATATATATATATATATATAAATATATATATATATATATATATATATATATATATATATATATATATATATAAAAATATATAAATATAAATTTAATCGCAAGGTTTCTCTTTGAGTTCTATTATCTTTGCCTTATAATAGTGTGAACACATACAGGAGGAGCAGAAGGAAATAAAACAAATGCAAATTGTAAAAAAAATCAAATATATTGGTAAAACACCTTGAAAAATATTATACATATAAAACAAATCACATATAAATATCGCTCCATCCCTAACCTGACAATTGAAAGCTGCGCAGTCAATATTGATTCGCTTTACTAAATAACCTATACTACTTTACAAAACTTATAAACAAAAACAAATTTAATTAGTTACTGTTCCGTTGCAAAACTTTATACCTCTGTACTATTGTTCTCATTTTTTAATAAACCGCTGAACTTTTAATTTCTTTACCCGGATAATCTCTTGTTAACTCGTTAGCTAACTCTTTTGCTCCCAAAAACAAATCACGATCTCACATCCTAACCAAAATTCCCATCTCCTCTTTGATACTAAATTCTCCAAGCCTAATCTTCTACCGATACAATGGTAATTATTTATTGGTACCTTCAAATGCTGTTAACATTAATTTCAGCATACATGGAATTTTTCTTCCATCCCTTTTTAGCTTCCGATATTACTCTTTTTACTAATACGAACAGACTGTCTTTTAAATTTGTAAACTTTCCCATTTTTACAAGACAATAGCTGAATATGGTTAATCGCTGTTTTTTAATCTCCTCATTAAAAAACAATCTCAAAAAGGTTTTTCCCCGAATTTTCAAACGAAACACTTTCTATTCATAGAACATTTAATAATTCTACCTAATGTTTTATTTCTACTATCTATTACAATCTAAACTTTATAAATCTAAAACACGTAAAGCGAGACACTAACCATAATGAACTGAAAGAGACTAAAAATGGATATCTGATGTCTCATTGCTTACTGCCATTATTATATAATTATGTTTACATGGGCGTATCTTTGGTGTTGTTGTCGAAAGAGGCAAAGTGGAGGTATATTACCATTTAAGAGTTTTTGTATGGTGATATATTTATTTATTATTACTGATATCAGATTGAAACATATTTTGTTTATGTTCTGTGTATCATTCTTGTCATTGATTGCGTTAGTGTTTCTTTTTATTTCTATTGATTCGTATATCACCCTTTTCTTTTTATTTTGCTCGGTTTTTAAAATGTTGATGCTTTGTTTTCGAAGTCAAATGTATGCTTCCTCTCATTTTCATGCTTTGTGAGCGCAGTGGTGTTATTCTTGTCATATTTGAGGGAACGAATTCTAGAATACGAATTGAAACGCAGAATATATAAATAAACGACGAAAAGAACAATTCGTTAAAATTTCCGTGTATTAATTGGTATCAATAGACTGTTATAACGTTATTTCTGTATTCCCTACGTCTTTAGACAGAAGTTTTTTCTAGGGTATATACAAACTCCTACATGAAATGCCAGCGAATTATCCTATTTCCCACTTCTCCAGTGGTAAGCTAAAAAAACCGCCACATACTTTAGTGACCTTGAACAAAAACGATTGACCTCTATCGCTTTCTGACTTTTGAGCTGTACGAAATTTGTAAAAGATTTACAGATTTCAGCAAGAGCTTTGCTACGGCTGTGATGAATTAAAGCGCCGAATATTATAACTAAACGGCGAAAAGAGAACAATTCGTCAAACCTTCCGCGTATGAATTGGCATCAATAGACTGTTATAACGTTAATTCTGTATTCCCTATGTTTTCAGATAGTCGGGTAGATACAAACTACTACAAGGAAAGCCAGGGAATTGTTCTGGTATTTTCCACATAACCACCTCTATTGTTAATCATTGTTTAAAATTAGCTCTCGATAAACCTTTTATATGCCGCCGGCCGTATTATTTATTGATTAAAAGACTATTTTATAGAATATTATAAAAAATTTATAAAAAATTTACAAAAAAAGTAAAAAGACAAGTATTAACAAGAAATACCACCATTAACATTCAGGAAATAATAAAATCCATTTTCAAATTCCTGTCTCACTTTGTTTCACAAAATGTTTCCTTTTTTTAGCTCTGTAAACTTAAATAATGCGCTGTCTTAAATCATCAAGAGATATTGATTGTTTTGTAGACCTCAGATTTTAAATGTTCCCACAAAAAAATGTCGAGTGGTGTTAATGCTGGAGATCTTGGTGGCCATTCTGTAACATTCCTTCGATCAATTCACCTGTCGAAATAATTTTGGTTTATCCAATCTCCCGCACAAAGGTCAAAGGGTGGTAGAGCCCCGTCTTGATAAAAAATATATGTTATTTTCATCAATCAAAGAATTTCCTTGCTCATTTAGTTGGTTTTCCATACTATCAACAATTGAAGGTTCGATAACGTTGTCCAAAAGTTTCCAAATATTTTTTTACCCGTATTGGCCCCATAAGAGTGTTTCCTAAAATTCCAGCCCAAACATTAATTTTTTAGAGTATTTGAGAAAGACCTTAAAAAAAATATGTGAATTTGTATCATCCTAATAGATATATTTTACCCTTTTTATCATCTTAATAGATATATGTAAATGCTTATTTTTAATATTTTATAAAATATTAGCGAAGTTGTTGCTTACATTTACTCTAAATATTTTTACTCATAGATGTGCCACTGTCAGTCATATGAAGATACAACAGCATCAGTGGAATACAGCGTAAGCAGTAGTAGCAGCACTAGCGTTGGAGACCATCCTGGTGGTCAGGAAAAAGGAAAGCTGTCAGTAGAACACACAAATCACTCAAGAGAGGCGTTAAATCTTCAAGCTAATTCTCCAGAGCCAGTAAGTTTGATATCGATACAATAAGTATAATTATATAAAGAAATAGTACTAACTGCTTCTTTATGATATCTTGTCATTAAATATGTTGTTTAAAATATAAAATTTCTAGGTAATATGTTTTACGACATTTTTTATAGAACTGTCACATATTTTAAAAGTCACTTGGTAATTGGTAAATTGGTACCAATTATTGGTAATTTCAGTGATTGGAAAATAATTTGGAATTTAACAGAGAATGAAGAATTGGGTTAGGTTAGGTTAAGCTAGCTCCTCATGGACATGATAATACAAATAGACTGACTGCTGCAATACAGTCGCGTTTCCCAGTGCGACAAAGAAAACTGATGCAAAGCAGTCCTTGCATCTCCTTCTAATGGACCGGGTTTATCGACCACGTGACCTTCTTATTGGTCATTTAGGTCACGTGGTCGATAAACCTGGCAAATAAGAAAGAGATGCAGGGAGTGCTTTGTGTCAGTTTTCGCTGTCCCACTGGGGAGCTGTATGGCAGCAGTCAGTCTATTTGTATTATATGTCTATGTCATGTTTATATGTCTATGTCTATGTATTATATGTCTATGTCAATTAAATCAACTCCCACCCAATGGCTTCCAGTATTAAGTCACATCCCACCTCCACATTTACGACGAGTTGACGCACTTACACGTGAATACAAAAAGATCATGAACAATATAAACCAGCCGATCCACCAAGATACCGAGGATGCACGAAATGCCCGTCTCCGTTCTAGAAAACCACCAATGAAAACGGCAAGAATGATACATGAGGAGTTCAACATCACGAATGCATGGTCCCAAGAATGGAACCAATGGCAAAATAGCATGTCCTGCATTACCCACAAGCTACCAGGTTTTGATCTTCCACGCAAAACATGGTCCAATCTAAATAGGATCCGAACCAGACATGGCAGATGTGCATACATGCTAAATAAATGGGGAAAGAACCCGTCTCCTCAATGTGCCTGTGGGGAGAACCAAACCATCTACCACATTATTGAAGAGTGTTCCTCAAGATCCTAGAATGGTAACCCTGAAGACTTCCTGTCTGCAACTTTAGAGTCAATTGATTATATTAATACACTTGATGTTTGTAACTATTTAAAGTTTGTCATGTACCTATATTACTAGTGTTTGTAATTTTGTTCTAAATGTGTTTAATTGCCATACGATAAATATATAAATATATCTATGGGTTAGCTGATCAACGTTCATATACATAAACAATACAAATAGATTGACTGTTGCAATACAGGCTCGTTCCTCCAGTGCGACAGAGAAAACTGAAGTAGTCCCTGCAACTCTTTATAATGGGCCAGGTTTATCGACCACGTGACCTAAATGACCAATAAGAAGGTCACGTGGTCGATAAACCCGCTCCATTAGAAAGATACGCAGAGACCTCTTTGCACCAGTTTTCTCTGTTGCACTGGGAGAACTAGCCTGCATTGCAACAGTCAGTCTATTTGTATTATATGTCTATGCCAACTTTCGTCAAAAAACACTACTGCAGAGATAATCCGCAGAATTTGCACGGCCAACAAGTGCTATTTTAAGCTTAATCTCCTTAAATTCTTAATTATATCGAGATATTTAAAGGTAAAACTCTATAAAACAATAATACGTCTATTCCTAACATATGGTTCAGAGACCTGAACATGGTAGGGCATGTAATGCGGATGGAACAAACTGACACAGCTAGAAAACTCTTCTTGACAGATCTATTGGTCAGAGAAGAAAAGGAAGATCCAGAATGATGATAAAGAGTTAGGTTCCAGCTTGTAGATATCTAAAGAAACAGTTCTATCTTGGATAAATATTGCTGATACATTGGGCCTATCTAATTTTCCTCTATTGCGCTAAGAAGAAGTATGACCTTTTATAAATATTTGACCCAAAATAAAAATTAATATGGGACTTTTGGGTCCAAAATTAAACATAGGCTCCCTTAACTTAACTGTTTCCAGTACTGTCTTTTACTTCTCGTTCCATCTCGTTATGCTCCTGTCTCCATCCCAATGTCTGTATTTGAAGATTTATCTATTCCATCTTTGTCTTTTAAACTTGCAATATATTCCACGTACTTCCATTTTAGCTTTGTGATCATTTTTCTTACATCAAATACTTTTGTTTTATTTCTAATTCTCAGAGTAACTCCTACCATTTTTCTCTCTATTGATCTTTGATCAACTTTTATTTTGTTTATTGTTTGTTTTGTTAGTGAGTCTTGTTCTCAAATGTTGAAGAATTTTTTTATTTGTTATTTTACCAAAAGATATTCACCCCAATCTCACTCTCATGTCTACGTCAATATCTTTATTTTTCTATTCTGTTTTTTGCCCTAAAGAAATTTAGGTCACATTATCCAATTTATTACAGTTTATTTCTCTGTTATCTGAGCCTATTACCTTTGTTTTTTCCATTTTCAAATTTAGACCTATATCTTTTTATTTTGTTGCTCTGTTACCATTGTCTTCAGATCTTTTTCGCTTTCTGCAAGTAAGATTTGCGTATCTCAGATTGTTCATCCTTACACCATTTATTCCGTAGTTTAATCTTTTCCGTCAATAAGTTGAACAGTAGTAGTAACATAGTGTCTTGTTGTTAAATACCTCTTCTTATTGATAATGGTTTGGTCTTCTCATGAATGTATACTTTTCATAGATATTGTTGACAAGAGTGAGACCATATATTTAGATTATTTTCAACTTTTAAAATTCTTAATGCTAAAATGAGTTGAAGTATTGTATGAACTCAAACTGCTCTCGCGTAAGCATGTCCATTAAGTATTTTCTCCAAAGATTTAGGTGCATAAACTTCAGCGAGTACTTCCTCTAAACCACTTCCTTGCATAATATAACCGATTGCTCCAAAAAATGAGATAAGCAAATGATAGTCTTATTATAATGTTCGATACTTCAGATCATTCAGGGGCAGGAGATACAATCTCGCGAGCTTTTGCATACAGAGGTTGATCAAAAGTAATTATACATACTTTGTGGTTATAACTTTTAGCATTCTCTAAAGCACAAAGTAAAACTGTGTATATTGTATTGTAATTACTTGCTGGTTGATGAACAAATTCAATGTAAGCATTCCAACCAGGTAGAGAAAATTTTTTGTATTTGTCATAAAACCGTATCACATCAATTTTTTTTTAAAAAGCAATTGCTGCCTGCTGCCGTAGCTTTCAAAGTTTTTAACCGCTTGTCTGTTTCATTCAAGTGTTTTTATCAGACCAGACTTGACTTAAAATATCTTGGTAATTGTCAATGAAACAAATAGATGTTAATTTTCCAGGCTTCTCTGTAATAATAATTCTACTGCCATACTTCAATTTCAATTATTATTAATGTTTTTATATAGTTCTGTCATCTAAAGCTACATCTTGACAAACATTCCTCAATTCATCCAACAAAAACTGTCAATCATCACTCATTTTTATGAACGGAAAATTTTTCTCCATTACAGAGTTTGCAGTTTCATCTTAAGGACGGCCAATTTTACCACCAGTATTAGGTTTTAAGTTATTATACACCCGAATAATAACGAACAGATTAGAGACAAAGCTGGATTTTTACCAACCTCGGGAACAAGCCGGTTTCCGCCCTAATTACGGCACAAACGATCACCTGCAGTGCCTAAAAACCCTGATAGAAAAAACTAACGAATATAACCGTCCCTTGGCATTGATATTTGTAGACTTTAAAAAGGCGTTTGATACAGTGGAACTACCGTCCATCTTAAGAGCACTACAAGATTGCAGGGTCGACCACAGATATTGTAATATAGTTAAAAATATATATGAAAATGCCACAACAACCATAAGTCTACATTCAGCAACTAATAAAATAAAGATAAAAAGGGCAGTCAGGCAAGGTGATACCATGTCACCAAAGCTGTTCATTACCGTTCTTGAGTATGCATTTAAAAGACTGACATGGCAACAGAAAGGAATATCCATCGATGGAGAAAGATTAAACCATCTACGTTTTGCGGACGATATCGTGCTTCTGTCAGATAATCTGGGAGAGATCAAAGACAAGCTCCAAGAATTGAATGACATACTACAAGAAACTGGGCTGGAGATAAATTTCGAGAAAACCAAAATGATGACCAATATGGTTCCCAGCGAAGAGATACAGATCAATAACAACAAGGTAGAATTAATCGATAAATACACATACTTGGGTTATGAAATCAGAATAACCAGAGACAACCAAACCTGCGAGCTAAATAGACGAATCACGTTGGGATGGACGGCATATGGAAGGATGAAGAGACATTTTTAAAACAAATACCCCAATTCACCTGAAAAGGAAGGCATTTAACCAATGCATCTTACCAGTCTTGACCTACGGAGCAGAGACCCTAACTTTAACGAAAGCTACTGCCGAAAAACTGAGGGTAACACAAAGGCGAATGGAGAGATCAATGCTGAAACTGACCTTGAAAGATCGCGTGAGAAATGAGGAGATACGCCGACGAACTGGCGTAGACGATATTATACTGCGAATCAATAAACAAAAGTGGAGGTGGGCTGGACATGTTGCTAGAATGGAAGACGGAAGATGGACGAAGAGATTATTGAAGTGGAGACCAAGAGCCGACAAGCGAAGTCGAGGCAGACCACTCACCCGATGGACCGACGACCTAAGGAGAATAGAAACAAACTGGATTGCAGCAGCTAGAGATAGAGAGAACTGGAGACGTTTGGAGGAGGCCTATATCCAACAATGGATGTGAAAATGGGGCTGGATGATGATGATGATGATTAGGTTTTAAGAAGATTAGTAACAACTGTCACGGTATTTTGCATCAGCACTCGCGCTCTAGTTCGAGGTGGATTTATTTTTGAAGTACTAGCCTATTCCTCCTCACGTTGTCTTTTCACTGTAGCGATTGAAGTTTTTCGGGTGTATGATTTTCTGCAATCAACGTGTATTGTAACGGATTTTGAGTTCTTAAATACTCAGTAAATTCATCACCTCTCGTGACACTAGCCTTAATTAAATTTGGCACACCACGATCAACCACAACTGTTTTATCTTCACTTAAAACTTTATTGCAAATAAAGCAAAAGTGGGACATTTTTTAGAGCTATAAAATAGCACAAATAACCTAAATGGTAGACGCTTGTATTAAGTACATACATTCACTTACTTAAACTGTTGATTGAATATTCAATCAACGCTTAAACTGAACCTTTAGCACTACAATACAAGAATCAGGTAGGTGGACGAGACCTACGGATAATAGAATAGCCAGATATTTTTTAAGGCCACGCGTGAAGGGGGGAATTAGTTAGGGACTGAGTTTCTTTTGAATAAATATTTTCAGAATAGTAGGTATAATGTATAAAAGAGATACAAATAGGTATTTATACTTGTCTTAAATACCTGATATTCATATATACGTGGCTTATATTTGCATATCATGTATAATATGACTCTAAGAATCGCGATATCTCAGGAATGGTAACTCTTAGGAAAAAAACCATAAATACTATTTTCGTAGAGAATTCTAAGATCTACAACTTTGGTTTAAGGTTTTTTTGATAAAACTTACCGTTTTCGAGTAAAATTCAAAAAACATCAAATTTTGACCTTTGACAAAGAATAACTTTTGTAGCACAAATACGATCGATTTCGATAAGGTTTTTGAATGTAACGTGTTCACAGGCGCTGTATCCCGTTACGAATGCGGCCTGCTCCTTCTCTATTAATTGGTAAAATTCGTGTTTATATTTAATTATTCATTAATTCATCAATTCATCATGAATTATTCATTAATTCATTAATTCATCATGAATCAGTATAGGCTACAAATTGTTTTTGTTGCATTAGCAAAACATTTTTTTTTTTTTTTTTGTTTTAATGGTATAGGCAAGTGCCATACAGCCAGTCACAACATGAAAATTTTCTACCCAGAAAGAATAAAAAGATAATATAAATTTCAAACTTAAGTAGCATTACAAATTTTAAGCATTAAAATTATTATTAAGGATAGGATAGGGATAAAACATGGACACTCGTTTCTCGTCTAGGGACCCATCAAGACATTGCTTTTAAGACAAATTAGATTGGGCCACGGATAAAAGGTAATAACAAATGGGGTAAAACAGAGGTTAGGATTCTAATTACAGTTAAATATTAAGCTTACTTTTGCAAATAAATTCCATCAAACACTCATTTACAGCTCTTATATTTAGAGATAGCAGATAGCACATATTGTACGGAGGAAAAATTTTGATGTTGACTAAATTTTTTATTAGATCTTCAGTTTGTTTTGTGTATTTTTTACATTCAAAGAAAATGTGATCTAGATCACCTTCTTTTTGACAGTCTGGACATAAATTTGAATTTACAATTTTTAGTTTGGACAGATGACTAGGATAGCAGGCGTGTCCAAATTTTATTCTAATTATGGATGTTATATACCTTCGTGGAACAGAATAATTTTTAAACCAATAATCACTTGGGATTAAAGGCTGTATAGAAGCATATTGCGAGGAAGACTGCGTACTATATATATGCCAAGATTGTTTCCATTTACTATTGATATTATTTTTAATTATTGTTAATACGTCTTGTCTACAGATTTGGTGATCAGCTTGCGTTCCGGTGTCAATGGCCTTTTTAGCTAATAGGTCAACATGTTCGTTGTATTTAACACCTATATGTGCTTTAACCCACAAAAAATGAACAACTCTTCGGTTTTTATGAAGGTCATAAACAAGTTTTTTAATTTGAAAGACATATATATTTGAGTTGTTACTAGGAAAACTTAAAGTTTCAATTGATAACATAACCGACAATGAGTCAGATACTATTGTAACAGATGTATTCTGAGTGTTTTCAAAGTATCTTAATGCTTCATATATTGCTACAGCTTCAGCACTAAAGATTGAAAAACTAGGATTTAGTCGACAAAGTTTTTCTGTATTAGTTGATGGAATGTAGAAAGCACACCCAGTACCAAACATAGATTTGAGGCATCCGTATAAATAACTAAAGAGTCTGACAGACTAGATAAACAGGACCTCAAAATATTCGAGCTAACAGAAGAATTTACATGGTAATTCGGTTGTATCACAGTAATGGGCTGCAAGCACGAATAAAAATGTTCGATGTGAAGATTATCCTCTGATTTGAAGTCATAATCAAAATTTGTCAGGCTTCTGAAAGCCTCACAAAGTGGAGGTGAGTTCTTAAGTCTCCAATATCGATTAGTTAAATCTTCTTCGTTCAGTTTTCTGATATTTGAGTAGAGAGTAGTGTTACGATTTTGTATATTAATAACAAACTTTTGACTGAGGTATTCTCTTCTATAGCCCAAAGGATTTTCTAGAGCTTCCACATGTAGAGCATTAATAGGCGTCGATTTCATGGCACCCAAACAAATACGCAATGCTGAGTTTTGAAACACATCTATTGTTTTCAGAATATGTTTACTTGCTGAACCATATAATATGCATCCATAATCGATAATTGATCTAATATACAAATATACGATCTAATATACTAGCAAAACATTTCAATTCAAAAAGATTAATAATGGATTAATATGACGGTAATAATTGACGGTATATGGTGGTAATGCATGGCCTACACTAATTAAAATTTTAGATGGCTCTAACTCAATTTATTCTCTTTAAATTTTAGGTGGTATTTATTGAAGATTCAGACGATTATGTTCCAGTTTCGCCCTTGAGGAAAAGAAATCAAGTTATCTCAGAAGACGATATTGATTGGCAGCATCCGTATGAAACGTGGGACAGGGAATACAGGAGATTTAGATTTAATAATACAAAAGTTCAGCGTAAGTTTAATGCTTTTATATAAGTTTATACATTGTAGGACTAAATTTCTCAGTTAGAACGTTAGAATACTTTCATAATGCATGAAAAAACATTATATAAAAGTATCGGTTGAAGGTTTCACGGCCCTTTTGCTCATTCTCGTAATTCAGTATTTTAATTTTTGTTTTCGAATCAATTTTTTAATTTTTACTCCATTTCTTTGAATTTTTTAACTGTTTTAACTAAAGAAGTGTAACTGACCATCCTACAGAGAAAATTGGAAAATGGAAAGAAGACGCATAAAGTAGTACAAAGAAATTTAGTTCTTTCAGGATAGTGTCCCTATACGCAAATCGCATCATCATCATCATCAACCTGTATGCACATAGGTCTCCCTCAGCTCTTTTCATCTGTCTCTGTCTTCTGCGGCTTGCATGCAGTTATTGCTAACACGCTTCAGGTCGTCAGTCCATCTAGTTGGTGGGCGTCCTCTGCTCTGTAGTGCTTCTTGTCTTGGTCTCCACTCGACAATATGTTTTGTCCATCGGTTGTCTGATAATTTGGCGACGTGTCCTGCCCAATTCCATTTTAGCGACGCGATTTTTTCGATGGCGTCTCTTGTTTTTGTTTTACGACGTCTCTCTTTGTTTGGGATTCGGTCTCTCAGAGAGACACCCAACATCTGGCGCACCATAGCCCTCTGAATTACGCGAATCTTATTCACTATCTTTTTTGTGAGTGTTAATGTTTCTGCTCCATAAGTGAGTACAGGTAACACACATTGGTCAAAGATTTTCCTTTTGAGGCATATGGTTAGATCCGATTTAAATACATAGTTTAATTTACCAAACGCTGCCCAGGCTAATCCTATGCGACGTGGGAGCTCACATGTCTGGTTATCTCTACTCAACCGAATTTTATGTCCTAAGTACTTATGCGATGTAGCCTGCACAATATCCCTTTCATCAACAGCAATATTTCGATTTAGCACCAGATTAGTCATTATTTGCGTCTTGTTCGTATTAATCTTTAGTTCGACCTCCAAGGAAGCGTGATATAATTTTTCAAACATTATTATTGCCTCATCCATACCATCGGCTATAAGGACGATGTCATCTCCAAATCTCAAATGACTGAGCTTCTCTCCATTTATGTTGATACCATGCTCGTTCAGATGTGCCTTCTGACAAGTATGTTCTAAAAGCGTCGTGAATAGCTTCGAAGAGGCGGTGTCTCCTTGCCATACTCCTCGCTATAAACATAATTTATTTGTTTCTTGTTCAGATAGTCTTAAGCCAGCAGTACTTTTTTGATAGATATATTTAATTATGTTTTTGTAGTGATGGTCAAACATAAACGGAGAAAAGCTTAGCCATCTAAGGTTTGCAGATGATATTGTACTAATAGCTGATAGAATAGATGAGGCCAAAGAACTTTTAAATCAGCTCTACCTTTCCTCGCTAGAAGGGGGATTGAAAATAAATATATCTAAAACCCATATGATGACAAATCTTGTAGTCAGCGAAGATATATGCGTAGGAACAAGATCCATAGACCAGGTAATGGCCTATAAATACCTAGGTCATGAGATTCGCATAGGAAAAGACAACCAAACCGTTGAGCTTCTCCGTCGTATAAGACTGACTTGGGCAGCCTTCGGCAAGCTGAACCATATTTTCAAATCGTATGATATACCAATATGCCTTAAAAGAAAAACGTTTAATCAGTGTGTTTTGCCAGTGTTAACTTACGGTGCGGAAACGTTGACCATGACAAGGAGAACAGTTCAAAAGATCCGTGTGTGTCAAAGGGCGATGGAGCGTGCTATGTTGGGTGTTTCACTAAGAGACAAGATCCCAAATCGCCAGCTACGACAAAGAACAGGAGTGGCTGATGCAGTAGAGAGAGTAGCAACACTGAAATGGAACTGGGCAGGTCACGTGGCTCGAATGACAGATAATAGATGGACAAAGCGGATACTGGAATGGAGACCAAGAGATGATGCCTACCGAAGCAGAGGTCGTCCACCAACACGTTGGACTGACGATCTAAAACGTTGTCATAGGAATTGGATGCAAGAGGCACAAGATCGAAATAGATGGAAAATTATGAGGGAGATCTATGTCCAGCAGTGGATAAGCGAAGATTGAATGATGATGAGTGATGGTCTATTCGGCATTCTGCCAATGCTTTTAACATTTTCTGATGACTTATGGTATCGAATGCTTTCTCGTAGTCGACAAATATCATTGCCAATGGTTTTTTGTATTCTGCACACTTCTCTATCAGGTTCTTTATCACTAGTAAGTGGTCGTTAGTGCTGTATCCTGATCTAAATCAAGCTTGTCCTGTAGGCTGATAAAAGTTTAATTTAGCATCCGGTCTTTTTTTGATAATTTTTGTGAAAAGTTTATGTATGTGTGAAAGCAAACTGATAGGATGGTAGTTTTTTAGATCTGTTGTGTCTCATTGCTTGTGTAATGACTGCATTGTTCCATTGAGAAGGAGTTTTTCCTCGGTAGATGCATTCGGTGAAAAGCTTGGCCAAAGCTTGGATAATTTTATTTTCACCTAGTTTGATAACTTCGATCACTACTCCGTCATCGCCAGCTGATTTGTTATTTTTCATTTCTAAAAGTGCCGTTTTGATTTCGTATGGAGTTATTTCTGATCCCTGGTTTGCAATTTTGGTCAGGGGCTGATCTTACAAATCGCATGTTTCAATGTAAATAATTCGTAATTTCAAACACTATTCAGTTAAATTGGCTCCGTTTGACAACCATCATCCCGCTGCTACGGAGATTTGATGGAAGCTCTGAAGAAATGGTTTGCAGAACTAGATTTTTTGAAATATCGAAAGGCGTTGTAGGTTCGTTGTATTTTTATCCAATTCAGAGGAGAGTATGTTTATTTTATGATTTTATTAATATTAGAAATATTTTAGTAGCGTTTGGTACCAATAAGCAGATCATATGAATAAAAAATGAAAAAAGAAATCTATCAAAACCAATATTTTTTGTAATTTCAACTAATCTGTTAATCATCGTTTTCTAGATATTGAAGCAGAATGTCAGGATGATTACATGAAAATTCGTGTTGGCTTTAATGGATCATTCACAGGTCTTGTATACTCTGCAGGTAAGTTTAATTTGATTTTAATAGCTTTTCATGTGTTTAAATAGACCAAATAAAGCTATACGCTTGGATTAAGTCGACTTTATTATGAGAAAACCAGCAGCATTCGCACTCAATCTACTCGATGCTAAATTGAATAAGATTTGTTCACATTTTCCTAACTTTATTGATTGCTTTTAGCATCTCTCAGGTATTGATGGTAAATTGTTTTGTTAAAGAAAAAAAATAAAATCAAAGTCAACTGACAGATGATATTATTTCTTCAAATTCACTTGTCATACGCCTTTTTTCTCAATCATCTCTCAATCATCTGATGTCATTAGTTTTTACATTTCACCTGCCATCACAAATTTCTGCAGTTTGAAGTTTTGGTTTTGGTTCACGCTGCCTCCAGTTTTGCTCCCATACTGGTAGTCATCCTTTACTCTCCTCCAACGCTGTTTTGCAGTCTTTATTTATTTCTTCTAAAGTCCATTCTTTGTCAAAACCTTCTTAAAATGGTCAAGAACTTTCGATGTCTTTGTCCTCTTTATGATTTTGGAAAAATCGAAATATATAATTAAACGTTTTAATTGCAGCTTTAAATTATTGTGGTTTTTCGAGGACTCTTAATCTAGCGGACACAAATGAGCGGAATCCAATTTAACCTGCACCATATTTTTTCACCCATTTTTCACCACCAAATCACACTTAATGGGTACGATTCTTCTGGCCTAAGGTTCAAGCTAGCAGAATTCAAAAAAAACTTTTTGCCGATGGCATATTTTTTCACTCGTTTTTCACTAATTTATTACCACCATAATAATTTTCACAAACAAACCCCTATAAGCGAGCCATTCTGCTGGCTTATGGTTCCAGCTAGCCAGATCACCATATTCAGAGCCTCTGAATATTATGCTCTGATGATACCTAACGAGGTTGAAATACGAATAAGTGGATGGCAGATGCCCTGCATTGAAATTAGATCTAATACCGTCTTTCTATTCTGTGTTAAAATTCTTTAATATATTACTAATTCATATTTGTTTTAGGGTATGCTTATGATCCCGATTGTATGTATATCAATGGCACCGGTAGAGACTACTACGAATTCTTCATCCAGCTTAATAGGTGCGGCACGTTGGGAAAGAATACACACAATGATGAGAATCAGAAAACACCTACAGTACGTGCTTCTTTTTTATTTTTTTTGTGTTTTTTGCTTATTGGGCTCTGAAACAAACAACTAATATCTTACAAAATATGTCAGTCATTAAATTATACGGTTAGCTGGATATGATGATGAAATATTGTGATGAAATATGTGTTCTGAAAATAGTTGGTAAGGTTGTGAACAATAATTTTATTTGCAATAATACTTACTTTGAGTAAGAGACTCGTGGTAGATGTTTTAAACCACACGTTTAAATTCCTTTTCTTCCAAAGTTTTTCTTACTGAGCACTTTTCCTTGCAGAAGAAATTCGAGTTATTTATATTTAGTTTTACATTTCATAATGTGCCCTAATTTTTTAAATTTGTTTGCATTTTGCTATGTAACTTTTTGATTTTGATTTAAGTTCGTTGTTGATTCAGTCAATACCTAAAACTGAAGTAAATCGAATCAGTTGTATACCACTTTGTCGTATTCCTGTTGACTTCTAGGCCATATTTTCTTTTGCTTTCGCTATTTGTTTATTTACATTTGTGAAGTAGCTCTTATGAAGTATCGTTAAAAATGTTAAATTAAAAAAATTTAAAAAATCAGAAATTGTGTAACCTTACTCAATTTAATAAGCTGTCTTCTAAAATTTGTTCTAGACCTACATAGATATAACTTTCTAGTAAATATTAAATATGAGGCATATTAATATACATCCTTCTAGGACCCCTATAAAAATGTTCACCTGCTGTGTTTTTTCGTGATTGACTTTAACATAAAGTGACTGTCCTCATTATATGAGTTTTTGATTATGTTTGAATTTGTTGTTTGAAACATTTTTTTTTGTTATCACGTCATGTTAAATAAATATCGTGTTATCGATGTTTTCCGTTTTAGGGGGAAATTTGGAGGTAGGATACGGATACGGAGAAGGATAGGAATAGGAAACTTTTTTGCATCTTTTTTGGGGTCCCAAGATTGACATTCTCTCCAAAATGTTGTTCGTTGTTGTTGTTCTAAAATTGTTCGTCACGTTTTTAGAGATCAAATCTTTGATGACTGGACTATTATGTACCCTTATTCATTGTTTGTGAAGTTTGTGGTATAATATAACTGATTTTACTATTGTTTTTAGAAAAATTTTATGTGGAATACGATCACGGTTCAATACAATCCATTAATAGAAGAAGAATACGACGAACACTTCAAGGTCACCTGTGAATACGGCTATGATTTCTGGAAAACTGTTACTTTCCCGTTTCTGGACGTTGAGTAAGTTAATAACAGAAATAGTAGTTATGAAAATTTAGATATGTGAAAGTAATTAGAAAATTTAGATTTCTAATTCGATAGAGTTCCATTAAAATTGCTTCAAAGTCACCATTAAAATTAGGTATATATTATTTTGAAATACCTATTTCAATATTAGGTATCCCACTTTATTACTTGATTTTGAGCCAAATTACGAGTATTGTAAAATTATTCTAAAGGGAATTAAACTCAAAGTTTGATTTATATAAATTTGATTTATTTGTACAATTATTGTATTTATTAAGACTATATTTAAATACTGAAAACTAAATATTTATTTTTTTGTATTGGTACCTCATTTTGATTATTTAAAGTACGCCTCAGCGTGTTTAAAATCAACTTTCAAAAACGCGCGCGTTTTAAAGTTGTCATGGCAACATCAACAGTATTAAATATTGATCTGACCTGACAAGAGTACATACCTTGTCAAATAAATAAAATATGAATAAATATTACTGACAAATGTTTTAAAAGCTTTAGTCAAATATTTCAAAAACTAAATGAATGTGAAACGTACAGTTGGTATTGTTTGAAATATTTATACTTCCGTTTTTTAAATCAGAGGAAATGCTGTTCAAATTAATACTACCGACATTCTCGAAAACCAATGGGGTTGTACTCCCATTAATGGCATTCCCAATAATGTTTGAAACATCATTCTTATTGGATATACTCTCTTCAACGTAATCAGTCGTCACAGCTGCCGATTTCCATCCTACTTGTCGTTGGTTTGATCTATTGTCATGCCACTATTCTCCATAATTGTAGCAGACGTAAGTCGAAACGTATGTCCCGTGTATATCTCAGGATCTTCCAATTTTAGATAACGTGCAATTTGCAAGGGACATTATCACGAATGCGTGCACTTTCACAAATGATTTTAAATCGACCCCTTTATTTATCCTCAACATACTTTGCAATTTCAAATGGATAGCCCACATAGTCGACGGCTTGCACTGCTCCGACATTGGGGGCTATGATGTATCATTTGCGTAAATAATTACATACTAGTGTAAAATTCAGAAAACGTACATCACATTACAGTTCTGAAAACATAATGTGTAAAAATGGTATGATGTATCATGCCCTGCGTTGCTATGCGTAAAATGACCAAGCCACAGCAGAAAATTACATAAAACGTTATTTTCGGTTCTGTCATATTTGGTCATATCCTGAAGATCTGTCAGATAATTCAAATTAACCTAACTTTTGGCTTCTTGTTTGTTTTTGAAAAAATGGATTTTGTAAATTTGTTATTACTCAATGAATTGAATGATGTGGCAGAAAGAAATTATGTACATGTAGAGCAACGTCAGTTACGGGATACCAGTAACCCATTTGAAATAGATAACCAGCTCTAACTAAATTGCAATAAAATTAAAAGTTCTCCCCCTACTTAATTTTGTATGAAATGGAAGTTACCAAAAATGTACTGGTAACAACCTGTTATTTTCAATGCAACAAAGTACATTTAGTAAAGTATTAACAGAAATAGCTGCAGGGAGAGTGGAACACTTGGTGCCAAAATGGTGAAAAAGATGAAGTACATCCTGTAGTTCTCATAGAAATGATTCTAAAGGAGGCAAATCAAAAAATGGTTGGGTGTTGGAAGCACAGAGAATAAGAAGTTTTATTGCTGCAAACTTTGTGTAGTGAAACAAAAACTTATTAATATTTTCATAATTTATTTATTTCACAATGATAAATAGTGATATAGTTTTATAATCAAATATAGTTTAGTAATATAATTTTACAATTTAGTGATATTTCATCATTTTATAATATATATGATAGAGTTTTATAATCTAGTATAGTTTAGTGATATAAATGTTAATATTTCAATTAATTACATAAAGCTCAAAACAAACAATCTAAAACATTACTAAGTGGCTCAAAATTTTTTAAAATGTTTAGATAATACAAAGATATTATATTGCTACAAACTGTATTATAACATATTAAATTAAAAATGTTTATATATTGTGAAAAACAAAAACATAAATCAAGTATGTTACAATTAATTACAAAAATGACAACACTAACAAAATAAAAATATATTACAACCTGGCTCAAAGGTTTTAAAAACCCTTAGAGAATATAAATAAGTGTTATCGCTGCAAATGTTATGTTATAAAATATTTAAATAAAAATGTTTATCCTCAGTTTATTTTATAATTATATGATTTATATTTATACAAACTTTGTGTTATAAAATTGTTAAATAAAAATGTTTAAAAACATAAAACCTGTATGTTACAATTAATTGCAAAAAGTTCAAAACAAACAAATTTAAAATATATTACAAAGTAGTCCAAAAATTTGTTAAAACCCTTGGAAAATCAAAACATACAAGTAAAGAATACAATTTCAAAAATTAACACAAACCTAAAATATACCACAAAGTAAACCTACAAATACACCTAAAATATACTACTACAAAGAACAAGGTTTGTAGCACAGGCATTACAACTTTGGGTTGTATAGAACCTTTGTGGAACCTGACATAAAAGTCATTAGGGTAGCATATCTTACTTGGATAGAGCATTTCATCAGGCAAGAGGTAGGTGCAACAGTCGGAAAGGTTTTTACCAGAAGAGGGCTGATGGGACAATAAACCAGAAGAAGACCAAGACTTAGGTATCAAGACAATTTAGAGGATGATTTAAAATCTATTGGGGTTAGAATGTAGAGAAGAGTTGGTAGACACAAGGGTGAATGGAGAATTATCCTAAAAAATTATTTGCACAAGCACAGGGTTTTACATTACAGCCCTGTTAAAGCTGGAAACATATATTCCTGTGTTGCATTGATGTTGACTAATGATAATGGTAAAACAAACTAAAATATATTACAAAATGGTCCAAATGTGCTCATAACCCTTAGAGAATATGAAGAAGTATTATTGCTGCAAACTTCGGTGTTGTAAAATAAAAAAAATAAAAACAAATTGTTAAATAAAAGTGTTTATAATTAGTATATTTCATAATGATATGTAGATATTTATGTTACAATTAGTTACAAAATCAAAAAGAATAACACAAAGATCAAGACAAAACAAAAAATCTGAAACATTACAAAGTGGCTAAAAAATTTTGAGTTATAAAATTGTTAAAAAAATGTTTATATTCAGTTTATTCCATAATTGAGATATAATTTTATAAAGGATATGTTTATAGAATTTTAAATAAAACTATTGCCTTTTTGATTTTCACAGGTTGACTTCCTTTTCCTTCTGAAAAATATTATACACCATAATAAACATAATACATCAATCATTAATCTTTACCTTTAAAATCCAATGTATTTATAATCTGGGGCTCCCCAAGATGAATCTTTGAAATGAGTTGCAAAATCTTCCACTCATTGAACACCTAAAAATTTAGCATTTATTAAATTTGATAGTAACAGAAATTAATTTTCTTACATGTCTTCATTGTTCTCCTGTTTTTTTTCAGTAAGCACTATTTATTTTTATGAAGTCTAACATCACTTCCAATTGTTTCCTGGTTGTTTTCTTTTTAATTGAAGCCATTAGTTTATTTTATTATAATTATAAAAAAATACTAAATTCCACAAATTACATACAATAACATAACCTAACTAAGAGCGAAAACGGCACCTAATTTTAGACAGCTTAAAAATTACATTTACATATAGATAAATTACATATCAAGGTAGGCAACCCGTTATACGTAGTTCTTATATCATACCGATTTGAAAATTTTTACATAAATGTGTTAAAATCGGAGTTTACAGCATGTAATTATTTCACATAAATGCTACATCATAGCCCTCAAGTATTCTTTTTTATAAGCGTGTTCCGATTTTTTAATGATTTAAGCAATTAATGTTGGAACTCATTCTTAAGGCAGCTTTACATCTAGGCTATGCAAGTCTCATGCTATGCAAGTCCGTCTTGCATGGCACATCTCTTGCCTAGCTTGACCTTTTTACATCAGAGATATTTCTGTGCAATTTTAGATCCCACTTTCATTGTTGCCAACAGAGAAAATATTTATCAATTTGAGGTTATTTTATTTTAAATAAATATAATTAAGTAATAAAATAAATAATATAATAAATAAATATACACTATTTATGGTTATTAAAAGGGTGAAGGATGTCAACCAAAGAAAAGAAAACATTGTTATTTGTTGAATATTGCTGTTGTAGCAACAATCATGAAAAATAATAAAAAAAGAAAACCTAGAAAATGCTGGGTCAAACCTTGGTTGAATGCAGGACTGGGAAATTTGAAGTTACCCCAAGAGTTCTTGGATGCTACAGATCTTTAAAGTTTTAAAAACTTTCTTCGAATGAACGAGTCCACTTTCCTTAAGCTCCTGGAAAAAATTAATCCCTTAATTCAGAAAAGAGATACCAATTTTCGCCAGTACATTCCATCAAGGACAAAATTAATTATAACTTTAAGGTATCTGGCAACTGGTGAAACGTTTCGATCTCTAATGTACAATTTTAGAGTATCAGAATCAGCTATGTCTCAATTTATTCCCATTGTGTGTAGGGCAATTTATGATATACGCTAAAGATAGAGATAAGGTTATGTTTTATTCTGTAATCTATTATAAATTGTTATGTTGGCAACATGAATTTTAACGATATAAATTGCAAGAAAATAGCATGAAAAATAGAACATGTTCTAATTTTTCGTCTAGCACAGGAATTGCATGGAAATAGCCCGTGGGCATGCGCAGTTCCATGATCTGTCTTGCATGGCTCTTGCCTAGCATGAAAATAGCATAATGTAAAACTGTCTTTAAGCAATATACAATCGCGCGTGTTTTAAAGATCTCAATACCCTTATATTGTGTACCCTTATATATTTTGCAGTATATACGTTACCACGTTGGAACTGTTAACGAACTTATTTATACCAGTTTTTTTTCTTTTTCTATTTCTTTTATTTTTAATTAACCTATAAATGACCCAATAAATGTTTTTTAGAGTTGCTACAGGGAATCCTGTTGTGTTTACGCTGACTCCCCCAGAATGTTACATGGAAATTAGGTATGGATACGGCACCACAGGTAATAGAGTAACAGAGCCTGTAAGAGTTGGCGATCCACTTACTCTTATGATTTATATGAGAAGCAAATATGGTGAGTTAATAAATATGGTTTTTGCAATACAAAATCAATAACTCGAATCAACAACTTTTATAATAAATATAAGAATCTTTGGAGAATTTTTGAAAATAGGCAGCTTGTTCAATAGTTAAATAGATTACTTACAATAATACACACTTTAGAATTTTTGTATTATAGATGGATTTGACATTGTCGTTAATGATTGTTACGCACACAATGGAGCGGCAAAGAAAATTCAACTAATTGATGAATATGGGTAAGTTATCCTGCTAATTTATAAATGCATGTAGCCTATCTACCTATTTCAATATTGATATCAATTGTTAGAGAATAATCATATACATACTCCTAATTGCCGGTCTATCAATTTCTCTCTACCATATTTTCATCGGCAAAAGTATAGCATAGTTTTTGCCGATATATAGCATAGTTTTTGCCGATAATCTGAATGACTTACAGATATTAACAAATCGCATAACAGAAGTCAGCAACAGATACGGACTAGCTCTTAACATAAAGAAAACCAAATTTATGACAATTAGTAAAAAACCAATACTAAACGCTCATCTTACAATCAACCAACAGAATATCGAAAGAGTCAAGCAATATACATATCTAGGCACCAATTTAAATAGCCAATGGGACCACTCAACAGAAATTAAACAGCGAATAATAAAAGCAAAAGCAGCATTCGTTAGAATGAGAACCATTTTCAACAGTCGAGACATATCATTAAAAACAAAATGCCGTCTATTGAACTGCTACATATTCACAGTTCTGCTCTACGGAATGGAAGCATGGACACTGACTGTTGCATCTATGAATCGGCTCGAAGCTTTCGAAATGTGGTGTTATAGGCGCATCTTACGTATATCCTGGGTTGACAGAGTTACTAATGTGGAGGTCCTGCGTAGAATGGGGAAAGAATGTGAAATTCTCATGACCGTCAAAACTAAAAAGTTGGAATATCTAGGACATGTAATGAGAAATCAAGAACGTTACGGCCTTCTCCAGCTGATTCTTCAAGAGAAAGTAAATGGTAAGAGAGGACCGGGAAGAAGACGCATTTCCTGGCTTCAAAATTTACGAAAGTGGTATAACACGACTACCACTGAACTGTTCCGCGCTGCAATAAATAAAGTAAAGATAGCCTTGATGATCGCCAACATCCGGAACGGATAGGCACTTTAAGAAGATATTTTCATGGTGTGAAAAGTTGTTTTATGGCCTTGGCCAACAGGTACTACTATAATGTTTCTCCATTCATCGGTCATTTGTCTTATTTCCATAATTCGTCCTCATAACTTTTTCATTTGTTATTTTGTTGACCATTACTATTGCTGTCTCTGTTAGCTCAACTGGATTTCTGTCAAATGCATCTGATTCAAAATCAAGAGCGAACAGAAAAGGAATTTTATTCCAAATAAACTCTTTTGATTTTATCATACTTTAGAGATCATGCATCCTATTCTACAGCTCGTCGAAGTGGTGAGTAAAACGATTCAGTTACAGGAAATCGATCTCTGTCAGACTGTAGATGAAGTTCAATGTTTAGATCTAGCTGTGGAAGAGTTAAGAATAGAAGAAAGTGTTTATAATATAGAATCTAGAGAAAAACCCTTGCGATTGTCTTGGAGTAAAAATTCAGGAACCACTAAAACGTAAAGTTTCTCAAAATTTGACGATAATCCTAATACGGCGTTTGTAGTTGGGGATAAAAAGGAAGAAAAAAAATTCTTTTGTTTTTTATACTGTGAGTTAAAGCATGAAGTAAAGAACATTATTTATGATGTAGGTGAATAAATGATGAAAAGATTAAGAACATTTTCGTTAAATTAAAATGATTTCAAGCGTGTCTGAGATCAATTTAAATTAATAGAACTGAAGAACTTAGAACTTCGAACTGGAGGCAGAGGTTCAACTTTTAAAAACGAAAAAAAGTAAGTTTTCTTCCTTGAACAGCTTCTGAATGGTTAAATTTGCTATCAGTTCATGATAGAGGAACAAAGTTTAATAATTTTAAACAATTGATAATAAAAGTCACCACGATTCCGGTTACAGGCTGCACTTGCGAATTATACTTCTCCAACGAAAAAATATCGATTAAAAAATTTTATTATATGATATATGGTCGAGCACTATCGTGGATTAGCATGAATCTGTCATATGCAATGTAACCAATATATGGCAAAACATGATCTTGCAGGATGTTTTTTTGAATGTAAGAGTCACCAGTCATCCGTTCAATCACTTCCACAAGTGTAGTACGTCCCTCCCATCTAATACCTTCCCAAAATATTATGCCTCCACCTCCAAAACTAACGGTCTGGGCGAGGTTGCAGGTGGCGAATCGTTTTCCAACTTTTCTGTAGACGTGGTTTCGACCATCTGGCTTCCATAAAAGGATTCTGGTCTCATCAGTGAAAAGAACATTTTTCCAGTTGTCGATATTCCACTGAATATGTGTTCTTGCAAATTCTAAACGACGAGTTTTATAATTTTGGAGAAGACGTGGAACTTTTATAGGCTTTCAGCTGCTTCTTTTAATCTTCGTCTTATTGTTTTTGAACTCACAATAAGCGATTTCGTGTAGAATTTAGAATCAAAAACGGTCATCAATTATGGTTGTGTTATGGTTGTGCACCTTGGGGGTCCTTGACCAGAACTTCGTACAAAATTTCTTGTCTCGTGGTACCTTTATAAAGTATTCAAAACTGTAGATTGACTTCTAGCACGTCGTGTGATATCTTTTTGTGTATATCCTTCCTCGTACAAAATTAATCTGTGCTGCTTGGACTTCATCACAGTGTCGAATTGATGTCATACATGTTTTAAACCATGGACGTATAAACACAGATGGACTCAGTTATTTACATAAAAATGTGAAGCCAAAATTATTTGACTAGGTCACATTCTCAGCACCTTCAAATGTTGTCACATTTTTTTATTAAAATATCTTATTCACGTATCGCTGAAAATATTACTATATTTATTTTATACTCTACAGGTGCTATCAAACCAAAATAATAATTTATTACTTATATTAATATATTTAATTGTAATTAAAACATCAAATGTGCACATAGTGTGCATATCATTTAATAATAGCGTATAACAGATATCAACCAATTATTTTATATGTAGAAGCACTGAAACCTATTTATTAATGGCAACGGTGTTTACATTTCTCTGTCTTATAGCTCTACGTCAAACTTCAAATGCTGTTCCATGTCATGTCCATGTTTTGTTTACTTTTTACCCAAGATGAGGAAAAGTTGTTTTTCGATATTTTGGCTGTATTTTAAGTGATATTTGTAAATAGTGAAATAAACAAATTATAATAATGGTGCTACAGTTTTGCATTTGCAAAAAAAAAACGAAATATTTACATCCCAATGTCTCATTTAATTTGTAAGTACTGTTTGTTTACATTATTTAAGATGAGGAACTGAGGAAGCCTGTGTGTTTACATTTTAAAATATGTCTTTCATAGGCGTACCATTGGGTTTATTCATATTAATTAATGTATTGAACAAGATATTAGTTCAATTAGTATAGACATTTTTAAATTGTAAGTAGACATCATCTGATTAAAAAGATCTGTTTAGTAGCTTTTTAATTTAATATTTCTTATGAATTAACAATAAATTAGTGAAATGAATAAAACTCATTTATTTTTCTATGTAGGTTTCCAAATAATATTGATTAATGATGAAACTTACTCTAAACTTCAACAGAGAAAACAGTATAAAAAAACCTTTCAAAAGCATCCTTTTTGGTTATTTAAACTTGTAAGGAAGCTGAAAAATATTTCAGATTTTTTAATAAAACTATAAATATCTACAACAGACTAGTTAAAAACCTTATGAATATTTTGATTAATAAATCCATACAAAATGTCCCAAAATCAATCTATGAGCATGTTGGTGACCATATGTATGATGAAGATGCAATCGATGGTCACTCTATGCAACTTTTAAAATTGGTTCTTGAGAAATATTTTAAAATTGGAATTCATCATGAAACGTCCATGAGTTCATCATACTATTTTTACTTTAATATTTCTGTTCGGTAAATAGCTTTCCAATAATTTATACATTTTCACGCCTACTTTTTAATAAGTAGGTATATTTGCAAATAATTTTATGTCAAATGCCAGCAAGAGCTTTGGAATGATCAATAAATAATTTGGTAGCAGAAACCCTTACTACGTGGAATCTATTGATATTGTATTAAAACAAATTTGTCACAATTTGAAAAAATTTGTTTTAACACATTATCAATAAATATAGGTATGTACTTAAATTTGACAAATGTATATTTTTTAATTGTTTTTTTTTATCGTAGGATTATTTGATACCTATTAAAAAATTAACTTGAGCTCAACTATATTTTATTGTATTAATTTTAAAGCAAATAAAATTGTATTTTATTTTTTCTATAAAAACGTGTTTTTATACATTATTACTACTTCCAATTATTAACGTCTGAATAATTATCCCCGCGAGTAAAAATTCAAGCACGCTTGTGCTCATTGAGGAAGTATCACAGTCTATCGATACCCGTTTTACTCCCCTTTACCCTCTTGTCCAGGAATATCGAAGCTTCAAAACAGTGTGTGTTTAAGGTATCTTATTGCTGGGTCCATCTATGTTTATACGTCCATGTTTTAAACTTAAATCTTGTTAAATCAAGACAATATTTAATTAAATTTAATAAATTAAACTAAAATAACGGAATTACTAAGTATGGTTTTTCCTTTATGTGAAGAAACTTTTTATGATAAAATGCACGAATGACACAAAACGCTGAATAAACGTCAAACCAATTGAGTACATCAGCCTACTATATGAGTAACAACAGTAATCTAGAATCATTTTAAAATAATAGTGACTACAAAAAAAATTGGAAAATTTTAAAATATTCGTTATTTTTGTCCATAAGTGTAAAATATTAATCAAAAGAAAATTAACAAAGAAAATTATGAGTAAGAACGTTAGGTAAGTTTTCTTAAGAAAATAAAAAAAAAAGAATTACCAACTCAATAACTTAATAAAAAACAAATCATTAATAAAAAAAGTCAATGACTAAACTAGGAGTCTTACGGCCTGGGTATCCACACGAAAAAATCCTAAAGGCGAATATGGAAATCAGATGAGAGGTTTATAAGGGATGAGGTTTATAAACGACGTTAACATTCGCATAACCCAAGATAGAAACATACAGTTAAATCCAAAAGGGAATGATGAGTTATACTCACAGATATGATAAGAAAGTCTCGGACGAAAAGTTGATCAAATTTGTTTAATCATTTTTTTTTACAAATTGCAACAATTAATGTTTCGGCACAGGTTTGATTTCTCATTAGCTTTGTTCGCGGAGACAATGCATGACTCGTTTCTGACTGATTCATATGCGCAGTTGCGTTTTCAGAGTTCGCGGTGTTAAAAATCCGGGACTTTGACAGCAAGTTTGCGGTCAAATTAGAGTGCGGATTTTTAGTCAGCACAAACGCTATAGAAACTGTAAGTTGTCAGGTTTTTGTATGTCTTCGTCTCGTACAAGAAAACATAACAATTCCTGCACTAAACGAGGAAAAATGAACACGAGGAAAGTCATTGATTGCTCCAGACCATAATCTTATTTTTTTCTAGTTAACTAATTTTTAGTTTTTATACAGTTTTTGACGAATTTTTGCAGTACACTTACTTGCAGTTTGCTGTGTTTTCTGATAAATTAAAGACATGTTAACAATGAATAGGTATTATACGGTACGGTATTATTAAGGTACGTTATTTGCCACTTTTAGAACTCTAATAAGGTTATTTTTTATTAAATATTACTATCTTATATAAAAATGACAAAAATACATAGGGATTCAATTTATACAATCATCTGAGAAACCAGACCTTTCCATTTGTCCATTCCTCTCCGCGAACAAAGCTATTTTATACATTAAAAATGTTTTTAAAATAAAATAAGCTCAGAATTTCCATTGGGAGCTGATAGAAGAAGCCTTGAATTTTAATTTAAGCAATTATTGATTTTAAAAATAATATTTTTTCGTTTGTGTTTTTGAGCCTTAAAAATAGTAATTTTGCGTTTTTTTCAGTTTTAAATTATTTATCTCGAAAATGATCAACTTTAGAGAAAATTTAAAACAGATCTTTTTTGTTCATAATGATCTGAAAAACCTAAAAAAGGAAAAATAATGAAACCCGTATGGCAGGGTAGGCGCTCATTTGTACAATGAGAATTCAAACCAGCAAAAATTTGTACCATATACCTTGTCTCTCTCTTATATACGCCGCAGCCCGAGCGCCCGTCCTGTCATAAGCACTTTATTATGGATTAAACAATATTGTTTTAAAATTAAATAAGCTCAAAATACTTATCGGAAAATGATGGAACAATGTTGAGCTTGAATTTAGATCCTTGGTGAATTCAAAAATAACATTTTTTAGTTGAGTCTTAAAAATCGTAATTTTGCGTTTTTTTTTTCAATTTTAAATTGTTTATAACTCGAAAACGATCAAATTACAACAGACCTATTTTGTTCAGAATGGTATAAAAAGTTTCAAACTTTTTGGACATAAATTGTCCGGACCGAAAAAATTGATTGTTATTTGTTAAAAAATTTTTCGCCCGGGCGACACCTTAAACCTTGTTTTGGGGTATCTCATGAAAGTGATTATACAAAAAAAAGCTCATGAAAATATTTTTCCGAAAGAACCCGAGCTTTTCGTCTTGTCTAACTACACCACTACATGAAAACGATTACACCTCCCACGCGACAGTGTAACATTATACTTTGCTGTACGTTTGCTATAGAAAAGTTCTAACTTTCTGTTAATTCGTAGTTCTGGTAGCTTTCTTTATGTACCAAATCCACTTGTATCTTCATACACAACGATTATCAATCAATATCTCCCCAAAGCACAATCTAGATCATCAGTTACATACTGTCCATAGGGTTTAAGGATGAAATGCACTGTCACAGCGCAAGAATCTCTTCTAGATCTTCCTATCTTCTGCCGTAACCTTTGCTTTTCTCCATATAAGTCCTTTTTGTCGAGTTGTTGTGTTATTAGATCGTATTTCTAGGCCCTCCTCTTTTCTTTTTCCCTTGTGCTTTAGTTTCCCATATCTTTTTAACCGGTATTTTATATTTTAGTCGCTGCAGATGACCCCACCAACTTACCTGTCTTTTTTTAAATATACTCTGCCATCAATTCTATTTGGAATTAATCCCTTATAACATTGTTTCTTACCCAATCTCTTTTAGTTACTCCTTGTATCTTTCGTAAATATCTCATCTTTGCCACCCGTATCTTACTTTGCTATTGCTTACTTAGTATTCAAGATTCACATCCATTCGTAAGAATTATATGTAATATATAGCCTTAAAAACATTTGTTTTAAAATGAAAAAGACAGAAAAGATTTGATTTCACGTTCAAAGCGTCTATGTATCTATTGATACGTATTTCGACTTAATAAGTCTCATCAGAATAGTTATTCATAGCCGTTCTTAACGTGAAAAATAATCTTCTCTGTCTTATAAGGAAGCAACAATAACTTTCCTTCGTTATGGACGCAATAGAGATAGATAGCGATGATAGAAAAATCGGTAAGATAGTTTCGAAACAAATTCAGATTTCTGCTTTAATCTGGAGCCTTCTAAAAATTGCAAGGCATGGCCAGACGATGATAAAGATGTTAATAGAGACATGGGGAATCTAAAATTTGCATTCCACGACATGTCTATTCATCTAAGCAGAAATCCTTAACGAATTTGTTTCTCGTACTCATACAGAGTAGATCCGAATAAAATGAAAAAGGCAGAAAAGATTTGATTTCACGTTCAAAGCGTCTATGTATCTATTGATACGTATTTCGACTTAATAAGTCTCATCAGAATAGTTATTCATAGTCGTTCTTTTTGCATTTGTTTTAGTTTGTTTAGTTATTGCTTTCTTGTTGATGATTGTTCTTTCTATTGCCTGATCTAATTTATTCGCTTTATCTATCCTTTTATTTATCTCTACTTCTTGTCTGCCAGTTTCTTCTCTTAACACTCCTAATAATGGCTATTTTTATTTTTGAACTTGCTGCTCCAAACAAATCAATCGATCTGCATTGATACCAATCACGTAGATTCTTCAACCATGAGTTCTGCCTTGGACCAACATATCTTCTTTCTTGAATCTTTGCCTGTATTATAAGTTTCAAAATTTCATATGTTGGTCCCCTCATCACGTGACCTACGTATTCCAGTTTTCTGGTTTGTATAGTGGTGATTAGTTCTGTTTCTTTACCAACCCTCTCCAGTACTTCTTTATTTGTATTTCTATTAGTCCATGATATTCTTAATACTCTACAGTATAAACAGAGTCCGAAAGCCTAGATTCTTTTTAAATTGCATTTTTTTAATGTCCAAATCTCAGTTCCATATAATAATATTGAAAATATATAACAGCGAATGGTAAGTAGTCTGATCTCCAAATTTAGATTTTTGCACGTTAGGAGTGGATTCATTCGTTGCTGATCTGGCAATCTCTATTCGCCTGTTTATTTCTGCAGTATGATTATTGGTTTCATTGATCAAAGTTCCCAAGTACTGATATTTTTCTACTTGTTCTATCACGTTACCATTGATTGTCAATAAGTGATGTATATTTTGTGGTCTTTTTGTAATTAGCATGTACTTCGTTTTTTTTTAGCGAATATAGTAATTCCCATCTCAGCACTATTCAAATTTAAGATTTCGATAAGATCACAGTGTCGCTGCATATCGTAAGTTGTTAATTAATTTTCCGTTAACGGTAACTCCCGCTTTGATATTATTAAGCGTGTTTTGGAAAATTTCTTCAGAATATAAGTTAAACAAAAGTGGTGATAAAACACATCCCTGTCTAACTCCTCTACAGATCTTCATTTCTTCTGAGTGTTGCCCATGAATTTGAACTATGGCTCTATAATAATATTTGCACTATATTTATAATTTTACTGTCAATGCGCTTGTTCATAAGTATTGATATTAGTTTTTCATGTCTTACTTTATCGAAAGCTTTTTCGTAGTCAACAAAGCACAAGTGTAGATCAACGTTTACATCCGGACATCGCTGAATCAATATGTTGATGGCAAATAGTCCTTTTCGAGTACCCATTCCATTTCGGAACCCGAACTGCGTCTCGCTAATATCCTCCTCTAGCCTTTCGTATATTCTCTTATGCATTACTTTCAGCAGTACTTTTAAAGTATGACTCATAAGGCTCGGTGTTCCATAAACAGAGCACCCTTTTGCTGCTTGTTTTTTAGGGATGGTCATAAATGCTGACTTCAGCCACTCTTGTGGTATTATTCCCGTATCGTACACCATGTTGAATAAATCAGCCAATACTTCCAAGTTATCCTCTTCCACTAGTTTTAACAGTTCTACTGGTATTTCATCTAATCCAGCTACCTTATTGTCTTTAAAGTTTTTGATAGCATATTTGATTTCATCTATCGTGATCTTCTGTCTCTCTAAAGGATTTATTTCTTGTATTTTCTGCATTTCACCTCTTTCATCTTGGAAAAGTTCTCTAACGTACTCCTCCCATCGTCTTAATTTATCTGGTAAATCTATTAGTAGTACTCCTTTTTTATCTTTTATGTGTCTTTGCTGTCTATTTCGACCCATTCCAGTCACTTCCCTTATTTTGTTATGCATATTTCTTATATCATATTTTGTTTCTAGTTCTTCTATCTCCTTACATTGTTTCATCAAATAGATTTCCTTAGCTATTTTGATTTTTTCCTTAATTATTCGTTGTATTTCTTTATACTTCTGTAGATCTTTTCCTTTATATTTCCTTCTTCCTTCCATCTGTAATAGTATTTCTCCTAGCATCCACTGTTTTTTTAGCCTCTGACCTATGTTGTATCAAACTTTCTTGAGCTGGTTTCAGTAATGTGTTTTTTATATTATACCACTTTTTATTTACATCCATAATTTGTTTGTTGTCAGTTATATAATGATCGAATAACCCTTATAATTTTATCTGGTGTATATGTTCTTAGTTTACTATTAACTCTTTTCTATTTTTAAGCTGTCCTGTGGATGACAAGTTAATATCAAGATTTAGAGGATCGTGGTCGGATTCTGGAGTTTATGAAACTCAAGTGTACGCCTACATGAAGACTTTCCGATTTACAGGATCACCGGCTTTATACATTGAATGCGATGTTAGGATGTGTCATGGCAGATGTCCGGTAAATAATGTATTTTCCTTGTTGCTCTATGACAATTCTAACTGTCAAGTTTCTTTTTCAGAGTCAAGCATGTCATTGGAGAAACATTAAAAATGTAAGGAAAAGATCTACGGATACAAATCTTACGACCGCTGCTCCAGTATCGTTGTCAGAAAATGTGAACTTATTCCAGTCCTTAAGAGTTCTTCAAGAAGGCGAAACTGATGAACAAAGAAATATTTCCGTGTCAAGTAAGTGTTTTAGTATAATACTTTCTTCTAAAAGTATAGGGAAATGTCAAGAATAACAATAAATGTAAGCTAAATTCTAATATTTAAAACCAACATCATTATGAACGAAAATTCTTATGTTTAACAAAGGCGAGGCAAGGTTGACTCACAGGTTAGTTTGAAACTGGCTTCAAAATCTGATTCGTATCCAAAATAGTGAAAAAGTAAGTTTACTCTGGGTGCTTGGACATACTGGTATTGAAGGGAACGAAAAAGCAGACCTACTTGCCAGGGGAGGGGCAAAAGAAACATTCATAGACTCAGAACCTTTCATTAGCGTAGCATGTAGCACAACCAAAAGAACGAAGGACACTGTCGCCTCAAGGGGTACATGAATAAAATCGTACACATGTACGGCGCATGATACAAAAAATAACAGGTATGATACTCCCGAGTGCGAAATTGGGTTGAGTTCGCGCATGGCGTCACACTGAGAGTGATTTTAAATATATCTAGTAAGAACCCAATAAATTAATTTTTAATTGGCCATAAAAAGTCATTTTAATAGATTAATATAGTTTCTATTTAACTATTTTGGATTTATTGAAATGTAGGGGTTTTATTAGTTTGATTTAAAAAATTAACAAATAATACAATGAACAAAAATAAATCTGTAAAATTAATTTGTGAGTTTTATTTAAAATGTTTTATGTATTCTTCGCTTTTAACCCTAGAAAGATGACCTTCGTACATTTTACGAGCTGGCTTTTAATTGGCTTGTCTTATTTGGTGCCAGTGTCAACGAGGGGATCTAGCCTTCTTCTAGTTGCACGTGAACATATGAAAATAATTGATCATTAATAATTATCTGCAATAAAATCGCGAAACAAATAAAACACAAGGTTTTAAGTTACATTTTTTTCATTTCTCATATCTTCTTTCGTGTTTAATTTCTTAATTTTAAAATACTTCAAGATCAAAAGAACAGATGTTTGATTTTGTAGTAACATTCAATTTTCTCAGATAAATCAATTAGCCTTTGTAAATAATTTTTCCTTGACTTTAATTAAGTTGAGACCCATTGAAATTAATAAATATGATATTTAGCTCATGTATTTTTGTCATCAATTCGTGACGTCCTCTCGTGGGAGTCACTATCCGGGTAGCTTTTAGACAGTCAGAGACAGAGTTCAAAATAAAAATAAAACTTTATTGCCTTCCTTAAATTAAATTGACAAAAATCTTATATACATATTTACAATTTGGTTTAGTCTTCTCAGTACCTGGCCTATTTATTCAAATTAAGTTTGACCTTGTCATATGGAACCAGTCTTATCGGCAAGCGAATGTGTATTTGAAATTTTACGGTTTTAATAACAGCGGACGGTAGGTATAAAGGAAGGAAAGGAACTCAACACGTCCCTTAAGTGATTCGGGTTAATAGGACACTCCTCGACAATCTCAACACGACTGCTTCAGAGTACGGGTAGTGAAAAGCTCAACACGCTTTTCGGGTAAAGACGGTATGGGACGGAAACAACTTGTGAACTCAACACGTCCGCAAGCCGGGGTAGGGAAGAGAGAACCTTCAGTCAACACCTGTCGATTCTGTCTCTGTGAGGAAATGTTGCCGTTTATATAGCGGAGCTTTGCCCTTTCTACTGTCGATACACTCCTACTTCATGGGTTGGTTCGCGCGCACGCTGGTTTAACGGTGATGGCTTGGACTCATCGTTACACCCCCTCTTCCTGGGGAAAAAAAAAAATTTTGGAACAAAATTTTTTTTTTATTTTTATTCCTTGCCAGGTACTTGGTTACCCTAAAAAAAAAATTTACAATACATCGAAATAAAAAATGTCCGCCCTAAAAAAAAATATAAATATCGTCTTCTTAAACAAAAAATCGTCTTCCTCTCTCTTTAAAAAAAAACGTCTTCCTTCGTGGGGCTTCAATTATTGGTTTTTATCCTCAGCACCTGGTTCGGGAGTCTCAGTCTGTATTTTTTTCCTTTATGCTGCGGCGGAACTAGTGAGAGCAGCGGGATTGACACTGGAATTGACTGGACTTTCTGAATTTTTGTGATGCCCATGGTTGGTTCATCGAAAAGGTTCTTGAATTTGGAAATAGCCTTTATCAGGGGCTCGCAGCCTTTGCCCGGGGTGTTAGGTTTTGGTGTGTTCCCTAATGGTGATATTACTTCTGGAACGGTGTATGGTGGCGGCGTAACTGTGCCGTCCATTTCTATGTCACTGTAATATATTTCTAATGTGTCTGACATTGTATTTGAAGGTAACTGTAAACTGTATTAAAATATACTGTCACTACTTGGTGTTGACTGTAAGTGCTTGGACTGATTAAGGAGTAGGGAAATCGGTAAATGCGGGTTTTAGGTCTTTGATATGAGCTGTTATTGTACGGTTTTTATCGTCGTGTTTTAATTTGAATATTACATTAGAACACACTTTTGTTATAGTATATGGGCCTGAAAATTTCGGTGCTAATTTGGCGTTAAAATTTTTGGCGGCATTTGAGAGTTGGTATTCCCTTTTCATGACTTTGTCGTTTATTGTGGGTTTCCACTCTCTTCGTCGTAAGTTGTAGTAATGGCTTTGAGTTGTAAAAGCTTTTGCCAGGTTTGTACGTACTAATTCGAATGTTTCTCGTAGTTTATGCCATTTTATGTTTTGATCGGTATGTTGTGTGTCGTTTGGGGTGTTTACGACTTTACTTGGAATTTCTAGTTCGTGTCCAAAGTTCAGGAAGGCTGGGGAGAAACCCGTTGAATCGTGTTTAGCTGTATTATATGCGAATAGTAGTTCTGGAAGGCTCGTGTCCCATTTCTTATGGTTATTATCGCAGAACTGAGCTATCATTGTTTTGATTACTCTGTTTGTTCTTTCTACTGGATTATTCTGGGGAGAATATGGCGGAATGTTTCTTTTAGAAATCTGGAATTCGTCTAGCAACTTTCGTACTTCCCTGTTATCGTATGTTCTTGCGTTGTCTGATATTAGTTCTTTGGGTGATCCGAATCTCATAATGATTTTATCTTTTAAGTTCTGACAGACTGATTTTGCCGTTGCTGTTCTGATCGGTATGGCTTCGACCCATTTTGAAAAGGTGTCCTGGAATGTCATTATATATTTGTTTCCTTTGCTGGATGTTGGAAGGGGTCCTATGATGTCGGTTGAAACGGTGTGCCATGGATGTGGCGGAATTTGTGTAGATTGCATGCGGCCTGGAGTTAAGCTTTGTTGCGGCTTAAATTGCTGACAGTTCTTGCAGTTCCTGACGAACTTTGCGGCGTCTTTAAACATCCCTGGCCAGTAGTATTTTCTAGCTAGGCGGGTTATTGTTTTGGCTATTCCTAGATGTCCTGCGGTCGGTTGCTCGTGGTTTTCTGCCAGGAGTTGTTGTCTCTTGTGGTTTGGGATGCATAGTTTCCAGGGGTTGGATACCTCTGTCTCTTTTAAATCGTATTTGTCCCAGAAGTGTCGATAGAGAAGTCCATCTTTGATAGAGTAGTCTGGAAATAGTTGCGGATTTGTCTGGATTTTATTTAAAGCTTTATTGTACCATTCGTCGGGTTCTACATCTTCTACGTTTATTATGCAAACCAGATCTACTGGTTCTCTAGAGAGCGCGTCGGCCAGGACGTTCTGGGAGCCCTTTCTGTAAATGACATCGAAGTCAAATTGTTGTAGCAGCATTGCCCATCTAGCTATTCTACCTGTAGGGTTTTCCATTGTTTGTAAGTATCGTAGACTTTGATGATCTGTGATAATTGAAAATGGGTATCCTTCGATGTAGGGTTTCATCTTTTCTATACCGAAGATGATCGCTAGTAGTTCTTTTTCTGTAACGCTGTAATTTTTTTCGGCATTTGTTAGGGTTCGACTTGCGTAAGCGATGACTTGTTCCTGTCCTTCGTCGTTTGTTTGTACTAAAGCTACTCCTAAACCGTGGTTCGAAGCGTCAGATTGTAAAAAAAATCTTTTCTGGAAGTCCGGGCAGATCAGTATTGGAGCTTGTGTCAGTAGTAATTTTATTTTGTTAAATGCTTCCTCTTGGTCTCTGTCCCAAGTCCAATGTTGTTTTTTCTTTAGTAGCTTTGTTAAAGGGGCTGCAGTTCGTGAAAAATCTTTTATAAATCTCCTATACCATGAGATGATGCCCAAAAATCGGCGTAGTTGTTTAACGGTTTTTGGTGCGGGATATTCGACTATAGCTTTTGTCTTGTTGTCGTCCACTTTTATTCCCGTTTTGTTTACTACATGGCCTAAATAATTTATTTCTTCTTTGCAGAATTTACATTTGTCTATATTAATTCGTAGTTTGGCCTGTTGTAGTCTGTGAAGTACTTCTTTTAAGTTTTCCATATGTTCCTCGAACGTTTTCCCCAGTACTATTATGTCGTCTAAATAGGCGAATGCATGTGGTTCCATTTCTGGGCCGATTACTGTATCCAGTAAACGTTGAAAAGTAGCGGAGGCGGCGTGTAATCCGAATGGAAGTACTTTGAACTGGAATAGTCCTTTTCCTGGTGCTATGAAAGCGGTCAAGGGTTTGCTTGCTTCGGAAAGTGGTACTTGCCAATATCCATTTTTTAGATCTAACGTGGTAAAATATTTTGCAGATTTTAACTTTTCTAGGATATGATTGATGTACGGTAATGGGTAGGCATCTTTTTCTGAGATGTCGTTGATTTTCCTAAAATCGATGCAAAATCTGTATCCGTTGTTATCCTTCTTTTTTACTAGGACGATGGGGGAACTGTACGGGCTATTGGATTTTTCTATCACGTTCTCTTCTAGCATCTTATCTATCTCATCGTTTATGATCTTCTGCATTGCCGGGTTTCGGGGCCTGTATCTTTGTTTGATCGGTGTATTATGTTTGAGTTTTATTGTATGTTCGGTTAGATGTGTTGTTCCTTTAATTTGTTTAAATTTCTCCAATTCTGTTAGTAACAATTCCTGTAATTGTTTTTTTTCGGTATTGTTTAGTGTAGTACTGATGTCGAGCTGCTCTCGTATTGGACTGTTCGTGAATTCCGGTATGTATGACTGAATATCTTCGGTCTGGTCGTCGGCCGCGGTATCGGTCGGTAGTTCGGTATATCTTCGGTCTGGTTGTCGACCGCGGTATCGGTCGGTAGTCGGTATATTTTCGGTCTGGTCTTCGACCGCGGTATCGGTCGGTAGTCGGTGGGTCGTTTTGTTATATATTTTGCTTCTCTGTTGGAGCGGATGTCTTGCGGTTGGTGTTTCGTTGACCCTGGAATTGGTCGGTATTCGGTTATTATCTGCATTGTACGATCTGGATCCGTGTTCTGTCCTGGTTGGGTATTGTTCTCTCCTTCTTACGCGATTTCTATTTAAGATGTTTGATAAATCAAGAGTGATTAAATATTATGACTCAATAATAATTAAACATACTTTATATATAACTTCTAAAACACCAAAATATTGTCCATATTACATATATATATATATATATATATATATATATATATATATATATATATATATATATATATATAAGTAGGTATGTCTACAAAGAAGGACGAGTATTGCTAATGTTGTGGAACAGATCGGAACTAAAATGGAATTGGACAGGCCATGTAGCGAGAATGCATGACTCACGATGTACGAGCAAAATTACACATTGGACGCCAAGAGCAGACAAACGTAGTAGAGGAAGACCACCTACACGTTGGCTCACGACATCAGGCGTATCACGAAAAATTGGCAACAAAGAGCACAAAATCTCAAAGAATGGAGGAGTTTAAGGGAGGCCTATGTCCAGCAGTGGATGTGATAAATAAAGGCTGGATGATGATGATGATGTCTACAAAGCCACTATCAATTATAAAATCACATAAAGAGTTCAAAATATTCTTAATAACTTTTTCACACAAAAAGCCTAAAAATCAACTTAACTCTCACAAAAACACTATAAAATTTACAACAAGCTTACCAAAGACGCCAAAATCTAAAAAATCGATCAAATTTCCATTATAAACAGATTTAGTATTACAATGTCGGCCGCTCTTATTGTGACGTCAACAGAACGCGATCTGCTGATAGTGGCGTGCGCAATATCATACCTTTTTTTTACCATGGGTACGGTGGAACAACTCGATGGGTGGAACAAGAGAAACGTCCCGGAATTCGATAGGATAGGGCTCGATACATTTGCCTGGTGGTTGGATGGCTAAGCGCCCAATCATATTAAATATAATATAACTTAACACGAATTTATTTAATAACCATTTTTCGATTTAATCTGAAATTGCATTACTTCTACTTGTACAAAAAACTATTAAAATTAGAACATAGGTACATAAAAAATATTTTTGTTACAAAAAATTTTCTTCTCCTTCACGTGCCGAATTATCCGACGTTGGCGATTACCATTGCGAAGACTTCTGGATCTTCTGCCACATGAAATAATTGTCCTGCACTTGATATCTGAGTTCATTCACGAATGATTTTTAACCAAGAAACCTGTTTTCTTCCTACACCTCTACAACCTCCTATTTTGCCTTTAAGGGTCAGTTATAATATTCTATATCGATTTCCCCTCACTTTATGTCTCAGATAAGACAAGGTATCTTCAGCATCCGTCTATGAATCCACATTTCCAGTGCTTCAATTCTGTTTATACTTGATACTTTTATTGTAAAAATATTTTATAAATTAAAAAAAATATGCCAAATCTTAACCAATCTTATAAACACTCTCTGTAATCAAAACTATGGAGCGGACTTTTATCCTTGTTTATAAAACTCCCATTTGATCCAAAAAGATTAAAATTCCATTTTGTATTCATCTGATAAAAAATCCTTGTTACATCACCTTGTTACATTATTCAAACTGCAGCATTAAGTCTAACCACGGAAGCTTTTATCAGCCCAATAGAAAAATTAGTAGTAGAAATTTTTTTTGTGAGAGTGGAAATCTTCTAAAGACCATACCGGATGAATTGTACCTGGCGTGAGTTGGAGCGTAGCACAACTTTCCAGATCATTTAATCGCGCACGCTGCATTTTATTTCCCTTTTTTTATCTTTCTCTTTCTAGAATTTCTTTCCTTTTTATAATTATTGCTATTGCATTCAAAACATTGCATTTTTCCTCTTCCCATAACCGTCATTATGTCCTGCTCTCTAAATATGCCTACTTTGGCGTACATTTCAGTTCTATCTTCATTGAACCTATTACATGCAAATATACAATGATCGGCTGTGTCATTAACTCCACAGTTCGCACAGTTACCATCCGTTGCTTTGCCTATTCTTTCGATATAAACTCTGAACGATCCATGGCCCGTTAGAAATTGTGTAAAGAAGTAGTTCATGATCTTGTAATCGCAATTGATCCACTCCTTCATATCCAGGATTAGCACCCTCGCCCACATAGTCCTCCGTTCATTTTTCATTCTCTTTGCCACCTTTTTATTACTTCCCTTCTTGTTTCTTTTTTTTTCCTGGCTATTGTTACCGTATGTATTCGATCTTTCTTTTGCCTGCAGGTGAATTGATGGTACTCCCGCTATAACCTGTAGAGCTACAGTTGAGGCCGTCCGGTATGCGCAGACGACCCTAAACAAAGCTTTCCTTTGTGTTTTTTTCCAATATTAATTTATAGGTTTGTTTATTTAGTACTTGATGCCAGATTGGTGAAGCATATAAAATTGTCGAGTGGTCAACTTTCATGAGGATTCGTCTTTGTTCTGCATTAAGTCCTCCTATGTTACGCATAATTTTTGCTAGTGTCGCAGTTCTTTGATCAGCCTTAGTGGCGACATATTTGGCATGTTCACCAAATTTTCGCTTACAATCACGGATGACGCCCAAATATTTCACTTTTTAACTGGAAATATTCTTATTTCCAACATGAAGGAGATATGATCCCTGTCTCTAGGAGCTTTGGGACTGATTACCTCTTTTTTTTGTGACGCTAATTTTAGATTTCTGTTTTCTAACCAAACTGTAAGTATTTTCCACATTCTCCTGTAACACCACATCTCGAATGCCTTAATGTTTTTGATGTTTATCTTTTTCATATATACATATGTACTTTAATTCTGTAATTTTAATTCACCCTGTAGGTTACAAAAACACGAAACCAATCATCCATTACAGAAAAAAATAAACGTGCGTTCAAATGCATTATCCGTTTTACCCCAACAAGTCTGTCTAAAATGGCATATTAATATAAAAAAATCATGAAATGCAACTCATCTGCGCTAGAGATCTGAGATTGTACTATTGTCACTAATATCTCAAATTCTAATCAACAATAGCCCAAATTTTAACAAATATATAAAAAACTTAAAGTATTTTTGAGTCTTCAATGGTTCAGGGCAAAACGACTTACATTAAAATGCCAAACATCGCAAATGTATGGTTTTGTTTTTGGTGTAATTCCTGCACAAAAAACATGCGCCCACTGCTTACATTTGCAGCATCATATCCATGGTTCCCCTGGTTTGGATGTTGAGAACGTTTCGCAACAAAATAATCAAAAGGCGTCATCTTCGTCATTATCAGGTTTACTTTCAAATGCTTCTTCTGGGTCTATTTCAATTAGTCTCCTAAACTTTCTTGTAGTTTGCCTTTGATTTTCTGTTTCTTTTTGTTTGGCTTCCGCCATGACGGGAATGCTGGTGAGTACAGTTGGAGTGCAATATTGCACTCAATATTTTTCGTGTTGTTTCCTTCATTGTACGATTTATCCTTTTCAATCTGCGATATAGTTGATTCTTCATGAATTTTATCAGCGTTGACTGAAAATGCTGTTAGATTAGGCTTGTTTGTTGTGTTCGAGGAAGAATACAACAGATAGTCAGAAAATATTAGAATCAACAGGCGAGAGACCTCTACTTTTAAAACCACTAACTACATTTTAGACAGTTGCTGCCTTTTCGCATGATACGCGAAAGGCACCGGCGACTTGCCTCTAAGAAATTGGCCTTCATTGTTCCTGATTTTTTTTCTCGTCTCCTGATTCAAATACGCTTTCAAAGGTGCAAAGAATGAAACGTCCACTGTTTGGATGCGATGACTGCGTTGTGCCGACAAGCAAACGAGTATTATGCCATTCTCTTATGCATACTGTAACACGCTGCGGTTCTTGTGCCTAATGTGTCCATCCTGAACCAGCAAAATAGATGATTCTTTGGTCGGGTGACCAAATTTTTGGAAATACTTCAACCATTTGAGAAGGATCTCATCGGTAATCCACCTCGACCCTTGAAGAAATCTCACTGAAGCTCTAATAAATCTGGTTTCCAATTTTTTCTCGGAAAGATAAGTGTTGGGAGAGTGTAATTTTCAATTGGGTTTGTACAACAAATAACTGTGAGATGTATTCCGCTTTCAGCCCCCGCGATAGTACCAACTTGTTTTTTACCAGTAACGGAAAATATTTTTGGTGGATTCAGCACGGTGGACACTCCAGTCTCATTCATATTATAGATTCGGTCGAGAAGGAAATTATATTTGTACATAGCTTCTTGATATGCTTTGAAAAAAAAATTTTGCTATATTTGGTTTGTTGAACAACATTGCTCCAGCTATCGACGTATTTTCAAGTCTCCTTAATGAAATATCGGGATGTCTATTCCTAAAGCCTTTAAACCAGTCCCATCTAGCACGTTTCGATTTCTTGTTAAACCTGTGGTTAATATTAATAATCGCGCTTTTAATAATTTCAAATTTTCCACTAGTTTGTTTTCTTGGGCGATTGTAAATGTGGTATAAAATCTAGAAAGTCTTTTCTCGTTATTTTTAACTCTTTTATTAAAGTTACTAGCTCGTCTTCCCAAGGTTGTGAATGGAACGTTGAATATTCTTAATGCTTTCAGCCATCTTATTTGTTGACTACTAATATCTTTGATTGCATTTTGCATCGTGTTTTCAATCCTAGATTTCCCTATATGTTTTTTTTTGATTTGCCGACCATGATCAATGTAAAAACATAGCTTTATTATGAAATATAATCAGAGTTTTTAATTCATTTATGCATTCTATTCAATCCATAAATCAGCCTAAAATTGCATACATATATTTGTATATATGCCATTTTGCCCAACATAAACATATGCCAGAATAAATAATTTTCACGTAACCCCATTTTTTGACTAATCAACAAACGATACAGATCTCTGTTAAAACACAACTTATACTAAAACATAATATTGTTGTGATACATACGTTGAAAATTTTAGAAAACGCCACATCCACACAAACAATTAGTTCGTAATCAAGAAGAAGTGAAGGAAAACTATTCACTCAACGAATTATAATATATAAACACACTTTTATAGCATTTCGTTACCCTAAAAAGCTAACCTGCTAAGTCCACTTTTAATATAAAATAATATTTTTGCGTGGTTCGAAAGCTATTTTGCTTTTTTCCATGAGCTGTTAACCAACCAACTCCTAATTATGCCAGAAATACCATCTATTACCTGATACGAAAACCTGCTATCTGTAAGAATCTGGATTTGTAAAGGTAAATACTGCTAAGTCATCGGTGTCATGCCATTTCATGTCTAGACTCGCTACAGCACGGTCTCAAATTTTTGTCTAAAGCACAATCAAGAGATACAGATTCAAACAGCATCATTGAATACCCAGCAAAGAGTAAGGGAAGAAAAAAAAACATTTTCAAGTGCAGGAATCAACTTAGTTTGTACAAAAAAATAAACGATTACGGGAAACAGGAAAAGGATATTTAGGCAAGGTAAAAAAAGCAGGAAAATGGAACTATGAAGAACCAAGGGAACCTAGTGCTATAAAACTGAGATGCAAAAAAGGGACAGCTGCTACAAAAGGTCTGTCCTTGACAGAACAGGACAGACGTCAGATATTTGAAGCATTTTGGAAAATGAGCTGGGGGAAAAAAGACATTTATAAACAGACATGTTGTTTCTCTAGCTCCCAAAAGGCAAGAAATCGAAAAAAATCTGAGGAGACAAAAAGGAGATAAACGCTGCAATATTTTTTAAAGGTCAACGACCAGAATTTTAGAGTGTTTAGAACCATGTTTTTGGATCCTCTGGGAATCGGATGGACAGTTTATCATTGGAAAAACATTTCTGAAGCTCGCGCTCCAAGTATTTTAAACAAAAACTCTTTAGGACCAGAAAAACCATTTGATATGCGTCGTAAATGCTTAACTGAATTTTTAAAGAAATACTTATTAGCAGAATGGAAATCACAACAATCTCTCTACGAGTTCTATGTTAACGAGTTGTGCAGATTAAAAAAAAATGAACCTATCAATAGTCACTTTTCAAATGTCTTTAGAAATGAGAATTTTGTCTTGTTCTACCCGAAAAAGAAAAAGACAAAAAGATGATTTTGATCGAGCAGTGTTGATTTCCAACAGTGATAAAAGTGCACAACCTTTGCTTCTACAATCTAATAAATAGTAATGTATTTTGTTATCTTTGGAATGAAGCCAAAGGTGGTCTAAATGCCGAAGAATTTGCAAGTATTTGAGTATTCTTTTTGGAAACCCACATTCTTCCTGAAATTGCTAAGCAAGAGAATGGGAATGGGGAGACTATTACTATTTTTACTGATGGCTGTAACTATCAAAATCGCAATTGTGTTATGGCCAATGCCCTACAAAATTTAGCAATAAATCATAATATAACAATAGAACAGAAATTTCTTGAGCCTGCCCATACACAAATTGAAGTGGATTCTGTCCACTCAGTGATAAAACAAAAGCTAAAAGATAGGATAATAAACGTACCTGCCGATTATGTCACCGTCTGTCAGCAGGCAAGAAATAAACCAGCTCCATATAATGTAACTCATTTAAGTTTTGACTTTAAGAAATTCAATGCAGTTCAGTTTTACAAAAGTAACCCACCATGGAGGGTAAAGGGCGATGCAAAAGTTACCGATGTTCGTGCTATTCGATATTCACCCAAAGGACAAATTCACTATCTATAAGATGCATTTTACATAAAAATGGACAATCATTTCTCAAAGAAAATCACTACAAAATCTACACTCAGAAAGGCGTAAAATAACCGCGCGAAAATATGAAGATCTACAAATTATTAAGAAGACTTTGCTCGTTAATTACACACACACATGCACACATTTTACGACGATCTTTCCCATGAATAGTGTAATGGAAATATAGCAAGGAAATAAAGAAGGAAAAATTAAGGGATAATTAGCCTAGTAAAGGGAAACAATTATTTAAGAAATTATTACATATTCCAAATTGATTAAAGAACAAATAAATTCATAGCTAGTAGGTAACATATTTACGTAAACATTTTACATTAAACAAAGATTGAAAACTCGACCCAGTTTAAATGTATTACACGAGTCTCAAATATCAGACCACCAAGGTTGTTTAAATCACGTTTCAAAACATAGACCTCCGCCGATATACAACACGAGGATCAGTCAGCAAAAAAACAATAACGCGACCTTGGTACTACGACTGAAAATTGAGAACACGGACTGATAAAAAAGGCGAACAAGGGGGCCAGCAGGAGTTAGTGGGAAGTGGTCACGCCAGACGCTCCACGCCATAGTGTGGAGATCGGACGATACGCAGACAGTGGACGCGTTAATTAACTCGACGGGATAGTGGACGCATAAGTGTCGGCAACTGGAGATTCGAAGGTTTGCAAATCTCAAATCCCTGTAGACTGGAGGCGTATTCCCTAGCTAGAGCCTAGATACGCAAAGGTAACTAAGATCTATATACTAACCCAAGGTATATCTAATGATACGGAATTGTCCGACCTTTAATTCCTTGCTTGTCTCTTCTCGTCTCCCTTCGCGCCTGATCGAACATTTTGGTCATAACTGATATTTTGTAGTGTACAGTCTAGTTAATACATTGTAAACTCGAAATTTGTTTTTGTTATTCCTAGCCGTTACAGGTCGAGACTGGAAGAGATACACATTTCGCTTATGCAGTGCTCCGGCTTCTAACGTAAGCCCATAGCCTCTCACTCTTTGCAGGACCTGAGACCGAGAAGTCCTTATCCCCTTCCTTTCCAGAAAGATTTTCCTACCCTCTTGTAAATCCGCGAGGGCGAAACCAGTCAGTCCAGACTAGTGGAACCAGTAAGCCTTGCCCCGCTCGCAGGGATAAGTATCTCCTAAAAAAATTGTAGAGGCATTGATAAGGACATTGAGACAGACGTCTTCTACAATGGTGACAGCCTTTATCAGAGCCGAGACAATTCATTAGAGGGGGTTAGTCGATTCATCTACAGCTTCAATCCTAAATTATCACGCTTAACCCCCCCAATGTTGTTAGAATGGTGACAGCGGCGTCTTCACCCCCCAATATATTTTTATTTATTATTAGAATAGTATAAAAACGTTCCATTGTTATTTCCGATTAATAGTAGTAATCTACTTTTTCAATAACTTTGATTTACGACTTGGTTTTCGTTTTGTATTAATAAACTCATTTTATTTTAAAGCAAGAAGATCTAGTTTTATTTTAGAAGATCCTTGAAAACCTGTGAAGTCCATTTTTACTACCGCTTTTAAATGGCGAAAACCTGCACTCTCCAAAATTAGTACTTTTCGGCTAATAGCCAAAATATATCTTGTAAATTTCATCAGCATATTGTAAATAAAGACATTTCTAAATGAATACAGTTATTAGATTAGTATTTTAAACAAAAAATTGTATTTTTACAACGTTTTTTTGCTCTCCTGTAAAATTAGTTAATATGGACTTAGCAGGTTAACACTTTAGGGTGACGATTTAGCGTTCTGAGGTGGAATGCAACTCCAGATTTGCGCGGTTCATTCAAAACCGGTAATGTGCCGTTTTAACCAAGTATGCCGCTTTAGGCCAGCCTACCCTATGTATATTAGCACTAAATATCTTAGTAAGTTAATCTCATGTTATATTATTATTTACAGATGCCCCCGTCGATCCAAACAGCGTTTGCTTGAAAACTGGATGGTTTTCTGCTCTACTCGCTTTGGGTGGAGGTGGTATGTGTCTTCTGGGCGGTGCTCTTCTAGCCACCTGTACAAGAATGAAGAAGGTTGCCATAGATAAAGTTTTAGTTAGTAGTCAGTTTAATGGTTACATGAACCATAGGGGAAGCATAAATTAAACAAATCTTTGTAAGGTCTCATTTAACTTATTGCTAGGGTAATGTGTGTGATTCTCAAGAAATTTACTTACAGGTGGTCAATGTTTCATGAGGAATGTTAAAAAAAGGACGATTTTACTGGTGATTAGTAAAGATTCTCTTATAGGTTAAGGAATATTTATTATAGCATACATTTTATTTCTGTACAATATTTAGTTTGTAATAATAAATTTAAGATACTATGAGAGTTTATGTTTTTATTATACGATTATTATTCGTTTGTTGGAACGAACAAATAAACCGAATGGGACCAGATAGATTAGCGAACATCTGTAAAAACAACAAGCCGTATAGCAGAAGACCCGTTTGAAGGCCGCCAAAAAGGTGGAAAGATAATGTACAGTCAACAACGATTGAAACAGAATAAGAGGCAGACAAACAGGAGTAATCCTAGTCGCGCGAAGAAGAAGAAGAAGAGAAAAGCCCCGGTGGTAAAAGGGCCCAGGATTCTTCTCTATCTTGACCTTTCAGTAGACGCAGTTTAATTTTGTGTATCAGTAGTCGCACACGGTCTACTACACCGGTCATGAAAATAGTGTCTGGATGCATTTTGTTTAAATTTTAATAAAATAATCTATCGTTTGTAGTTTTGTTAACCTTATTTATTATTATTGTCATATTTTGTTCTTTTAAAATGTCTATTTACGTAGCACAAAAAACAGTCCACAATTTTTTTAATAGTTTGATTTATTCTCTTTTTTACTAAACAAATTACAATTAATTTAAAATTAGAACATATCAGTCTTCAAGAACTATCTTAAACAAAAATAAAACATTGTTTTACTAAGGCTTATCATAAAAACATATAAGAGATGGCAAAAAACATAATAAAATTAAGCCGGAATATTGTTACTTCTTCTTCTTTAAGTTCCATCTTCTATCGAAGGTTGGAAACCATCATGGCTATGCGGACTCTATTGACTGCCGCTCTAAAAAGTTCTGCACTACTGCATTCAAACCATTCCCTTAAGTTCTTAAGCCAGGAAATTCTTCACTTTCCTTGGGTTTTGCCTTGCATAATAAGTTGTAATAATGCCCTCTCATCACATGTCATAAGTACTCAAGTTTTCGTCTTTTGATAGTTAATATTATTTCCGCCTCATTTTCTATCGTTCTAGTTACTTCGACGTTTGACATTCTTTGAATCCATGATATTCGTAAGATTCTTCTGTAACGCCAAAATTCAAAGGCGGCCAACTTATTCAGATGGACTTGTTTTAGTGTCCACGCTTCCAAGCCATAAAGAAGAGTAGAGAACACGTAACATCGAAGCATTCTCAGGCGTAGTTCTAACCTTATATCCCGACAACAAAGAAACTTTTTAAGTTTAATGAATGATGCACGTGCTATTTCAATGCGTGTCCTAATTTCTTTGGTTTGGTCTACATCTGATGTTATCCATGTTCCTTAGTATTTATAGTTATTAACACTCTCAATTGCAGTATCTTCAATAGTCAGTTGGATATTTGCATGTGCAGATTTAGTCATGATCATGCATTTAGTTTTCTTTAAATTTATCTTCAGTCCGTACTCATGATAGCGTTCATTAAGGCGTTGCATTACGTTCTGTAAATCATTGTTGTTATCCGTCATTATTACTGTATCGTCTGCAAAACGTAAGTTATTCAAAACTTCTCCATTGATAGATATACCTTCTATTGAGTCTGAGAGCGCTTTTTGAAATACCGCTTCACTGTAGACATTGAAAAGTAATGGGGACAGCACGCAATCCTGGCGGACTCCTCTCTGTATATTTGATATTTTGGGTGTACTGGTTGTCAAGTCTTACCTTGGCAGTTTGATTCCAATATAAATTAGATAGATAATTAGATTAGATAGATAAAAAGAATAACCGAATGGAGCCCCATAGGAAGGAGGAAAAGAGGACGACCCCGAAAATCCTGGAGGAACGAAGTAGACGACGCCATGAGTAAGAGAGGACTAAACGATGGAGAATGGAACAACAGAGAGAGATGGAAACGGTTGAGCGAGGGAAGGCAGTGAATACTGTAGAATCCCTAAATATATATATATATATATATATATATATATATATATATATATATAAATTAGATATAATTTTCATATCACGACTGTCAATATTTTTGCTTTTTAATATATCTACAAGCTTTTTATGTTGAACCTTATCAAATGCCTTTTCAAAGTCTACAAAACATAAGTACATGTCCTGATTCATGTCCATGCATCTCTGAGCCAGCACATTCAAGCCGAACAAAGCATCTCTTGTACTCATACCATTTCTAAAGCCAAATTGTGTGTCAATAATTTCATATTCAAGAGTTTTAACAATTCTGCTGTGAATTATTTTCAAAAATGTTTTAAGTGTGTGACTCATTAAAGCTATTGTTCTGTGATCTGTGCAACAAGTTGTTGCACTTGGCTTTTTGGGAATTGCTACAAAAGTCGATTGCAGCCATTGTCTGGGGATTGTAGCAGTCTGATATATTAGATTAAAGAGTTCAACCATTACATCAATAACATCTTCATCGATGAGTTTTAATAATTCGATTGGCACATCATCTGGTCCAGTAGCTTTACCCTCTTTTGTGTTTTTGATGGCATAGACGACTTCTTCTCTTAATATTGGTGGTCCGGTATCCTCGGTGATTTCCAATGACAGTTCTTCTCTTTCATCATTAAATAGTTGTTGGATGTAATTGGTCCAGTGACATAATCTCTCCTTCATATCAGTAATAATATCCCCTTTATCATTTTTAAGGATATTCGTTCTTGTACGTTTTCTAGAACCTGTCATTTCTTTGATTTTTTTGTGTAAATTAAAGCTATCATACTTTTATCCAGCTCTTCTATTTCCTTGCATCTGTCGGAGAGCCACCTCTCTTTTGCCTCTCGAATTTTCTTTCTGATGTTTCTCTGAATTTCTTTGTATTTATTCGGGTTTTTTGCTTTATGTTTTCTTCGTTCTTCAATAAGTTCAAGAAGTTCTACTGTCATCCAAGTTAAGTAACAATATTGTTACAGTCGTTGTAAATTGAATTTACATGTTCCAAATAAAGATACTTTTTACAAATCGAACAAAAATATTTCGTTTTTCGATTCTTTTTCCATCCACAGTCACATCACACCTCCCAATTGCTCCCGGAGTTCTTTGAACTGGCACGACATCTTCGTCCAAATGACAGATCTCCTTTAGTCGATTTCTTATTATCTTGGGTATATAGACATTTTGGCGTCGATCCTTCTGGTGGTTGTACATAAGGCTAAATGCTAAATTTGTCAAAACTTCTCGTCGGGTCTTTGTGGAATTTGGAACGTTACAATTGTAAATAACAAAGGAATTTATTGCTGTAACATTTAAAAGGCTGTACAAAACAACCATAGCCCATTTTCTACTACAACGTGCCACATGATATTGTGCGCATAATTTTTACGTGCACACTTGTTTTTCTTTTGGTTATATGACACTAGTGTTCCTCTTGACCAAAACCCAAATGTATTAGAGCCAATAGGTCTTCCTTGATTGTTAGAGAAATATGCAGGAATAGAATCTTCTATTTACTTTAATTGTTCCCAAAAGAGTTAAACCATTTTCCTTCAAGCTTATACCAAGATCAACGCTTGAGGTATCAATTGTCGGTGGTAACATTTCTCTTAGATCCGTAGAGATGTTGACAGGCCCGTTTCGCCACTGTCTTGCTACTAGTGTCTAGATAGTATGGACTACCCACTTGGTTTTTGCCAACGTATATGCCATATGAAGGGTAAGGGGAAAAAACAAACGATGTCCATTTTATAAGAATTTCAGGTAATCAACTCATTGTGTTGACAATATCCGGTCCCAAACACGTGCTAAACTGTATGGGAATAATACCAACGGTGTCCAAATAAGAAAGCATTAGAAAATACCCATACTGGTTTAAAACAAACGTTGTCCGCGCGGTACTGGTAAACAACCGACGTAGTCCAACTAGTTGCATAGCAACGACAGTTAACAGGGCGTGACAATTTTACGTCATGTTTTGTTCTTTTCGTCTTTCGTGGCAGTTTATGTCAAGATGAGTTCGAGTGAAGAATATTTGTGTGACGATCTGTTAAAAAAAACCAAGAAACGACAGAAAATTGGTCGAACTGCAGATGTAATGAAAAAGTTAAGATTGCAGGCTCACGAGTTAGGATATGATTGTAAGTGTAAAAGACTGAAGTGTTTTGAAAACACTACTGCTCAAGAGAGGCAAAACATACTTAACGGATTCAATCAACTAGGATCAATTGATGCTCAAAACTGTTATTTAGCTGGATTGATTGCTGTATTGCCAGTTGTAAGACGAAGGTCACGACAAGTCGATGGAGAACAACACCATGATGCTACCTACCGCTACAGAGTACGAGTGAAGAGAGAAAACATAGAAGAAATATCTGTCTGCAGTAGTGCTTTTACTGCAATGCATGGTATTACTAGATCTAAGTTGGTTCATATTCAAGCATCTCTGAAAACATCCGGACTTGCTCCTGTCGACAAAAGAGGAAAGCATTCTTCGAAACATCGTCAGTTAACTTCTGATTTGAGTAACCAAATTCAGCAACATATTGCTTCATTTCGGGGCAGGTTAAGTCATTATAGCATTCAGGACTCGAAAAAAAGTGTATTTAAGTGAAGAGTTAAATATTATGAAAATGTTCCAAATGTTTAAAGAAAAGTATCCTATTGCATCTGTTTCATATGACACGTACCGAAATATCTTTAATAACAAATTCAACATTTCATTTGGATACCCAAGGGCAGATACCTGTAGCAAGTGTGATGAGTTTAATGCAAAAATCAAGACTTTTCATTCTGTTGATGATGCAGTACAGATAAAAGCTCTATCTACTGAAAATAACTTGCACAAAAGTCGTGCACAAGTTTTCTATGATAGAAAACGAGCTGCCCGAATAAAAGCTAGGAGAACTTTTGAATATGAATCAATCGTCATGGACTACCAGAAAAATATTTCGCTACCCAACATCAGCACTAACGATGTTTATTATAGGAGACAACTTTCTATGTTTTCTTTCAACATTCATGTGCCGTCTTCAGGAAAATCCTGTTTTTTTACATATCCTGAATATGTGTCAAGGAAAGGATCCGACGAGGTATCATCGTTTCTCTTTTATTTCATTTTTAATGAACTACCAACAGAAGTCCGTCATCTTCACATTTTCTGCGACTCAGCTGGTGGACAAAATAAAAATTTCACAGTTGTTCGGCTACTTCATTACATTGTCCATGACATAAAGCGTCTAGATACTATTCAAGTTACATTCCCCATTAGAGGACATTCGTATCTAGAATGTGATAAAAACATGGGCTTGATAAATTTGAAGACTAAGATGGAACTACCCGTAGATTGGATAAATGTGTTAAAAGATGCAAGAAAAAAGCCGGAACCGTTCAAAGTTATAGACGTGGACCAGACATTAACGAAACAGTGGACTACATTTCTCCAAAAAAAAGAGAACTTCGATTGGTGAAAGACAAATGCGGATTGGTTTTTTACCGAACCACTTATAATGGCATTTGGGAAAGCAAGCAAATAACAGGTAGATCAATAAAATCTGTTGTTCCAAGAAAAATGAAAGATGGCGAATTTGAGCTACCAAGTCAAGCATACCATAGACCATTACCGATTTCCCAGGCTAAGTACAACGATTTACAAGTTTTAAAACGATTTTGTCTTCAAAATGCTCAAGGATTTTACGAAACATTGCTATACAAATGAAAAATCTCTGTGTAGGCTTATGTAGAAAGTGGACAACGTTGGTTTTTAACAAGTTATTTGTGACGTTAACGTGCTTTTTTATTTTTTCAACAAAATCTAATAATGTTAAGTTCGTATTCTTTTGTTTAGATATTAATAATATAGTAATAAACTACTTAAAAATATTTGTATGCAGTTTTATTTATTTCTAAGATCATAACCAGCAGATTAGTCACGTTGATTAACTTTTCTCTGTAAGTTACTTTTGTGACGTCGTTTGTTTTTTCCCCTTGCCCTTCATATATACCATGTTACTATTATAAAAACTTCGCATCAGACAGTGCAAATATTTTTATACCGTATCTATTGGGTTTGCTTGATATGCGAATGGGAGAAACATTTTTTCTGATTTTCGTTCCACTTGGTAATAAGATCTCTTATTGGCGCTAATTTATCCAAACTCATGCCTTGTATTGATATAATCAGTTCGCATGTACCTTAGTAAGTTTCTGAATCTCGTGATGTTCATTGTCAGTCGGAAAACCTCTATACCGGTGCCGTCCGTTTTCCACAAGTCTGTTGTATTAAGGTGACTTGCCTTTCTTACACCTGTAAGATATGAGACCTAATAGGGCACGAATTTCACCAACTTTTGTTGGATATATGTATATCTCGATCGCGACTGAATTTCTGCTTCTTCTTCTTCTTCATGTGCCTTGTCCGTTCCGAACGTTGGCAATCAACATGGCTATTCTGACTTTGTTTGCGGCAGATCTGAATAGTTCAGCAGATGACAATCCGAACCATTGCCGCAAGTTTTGGAGCCACGAGTGTCTTCTCCCTGGACCCCTTCTGCTGTCTATTTTCCCTTGGACGATCAGTTGTAGTACTCTATATTTATTGTGTCTCATAACGTGACCCAAGTATTCCAACTTTCTTTTCTTTATACTTATTCCTACCTCTCTCTCTTTACCTATCCGGCGTAGTACCTCTTCGTTGGTCACGTGCTCAGTCCAGGATATACGTAATATACGTCGGTAAGCCCACATTTCGAAGGCCTCTACTTTTTTCATCAATGTTGCGGTCATTGTCCACGCCTCCATTCCATATAACAAAACCGGGAATACATAACATTTCAGAAGTCGAATTTTGAGAGGTAGGGTGAGGCTTTTAGAGGTGAAAATTTGCTTCATGCTAGTGAACGATGCTCTTGCCTTTTCTACCCTTATACGTATTTCCTTCGCTTGATCCCAATTTGAGTTAACTGTTGTTCCCAAGTAGATGTACGAATCCACGTGTTCAATTCTTCCATCGTCTAATATCAGTTGCTGTGGTGGTTGTTGGGTTTTGCTTACTAACATCCATTTGGTTTTTGTGATATTTAGTCTGAGTCCGTATTGTGCACTTGTTTTTTGTATCTTACTCATTAGGCAACTCAGTTCCTCCATGCTACTTGCTAGAATCACAGTGTCATCAGCATACCTTATGTTATTAATTATTTGTCCGTTTATCTTTATGCCTTCTGTGCTTTCCTCCAGCGCTGTCTTAAATACTTCTTCTGAGTATATATTAAAGAGAATAGGAGACAAGATACAGCCCTGTCGTACCCCTTTCTTGATCTCAATTTTATTGGTAAATGTAGATCCTACTTTCACTTTAGCTGTTTGGCCCCAATAGAGACTCGCTATTGTTCGAATGTCTCTGTAGTCGACTCCGATCTTATGGAGAATTTCAATTATCTTTTCGTGCTTTACGTTATCGAATGCTTTTGCGTAGTCTATAAAGCATATGTACACGTCTTTGTTCATATCTCTGCAGCGCTGGATAAGTACCTGTAGACTAAAAAGTGCTTCTCTTGTCCCAAGAGAATTCCGAAACCCAAACTGCGAGTCTCCAATGTTATCCTCGCATTTTTTGCTTATTCTGTTGTAAATAACCTTGGTGTATGCCTTCGAAATGTGGTTACTTAGACTTATCATCCGATGTTGATCACAAGACTTTGCTTTTGGTTTTTTCGGTATGGCAACAAAAGTTGACTCTAGCCAGTCTTCAGGAAACTCCCCGCTGTTATAAATATTGTTAAAGAGTCTGACGAGTGAGTCTAGAAATTGACTGTTTGTTTCGCACAGCATTTTCAGTACTTCCCCATATACGTTATCGTTGCCTGGTCTTTTGTTATTTTTAAGACCCTTTATAGCATTCTCCACTTCTGATTTTAGAATAGAAGGGCCAGTATCATCATTGCTCAGTGTATACCCACTAGGACGGTCATCATTAAACAGTTGTTCCACATTTCTGCACAGAATTTCTGCTTCAAATTTTGTATTGGTCCCATCAACAATTATTTGCAACATATCAGTATCAAATAGATTGTTCATGAAACATTTCTGTACGTATATAAACAAATCAGTCAATATTTATAGCAACCCTGTAATGTAAGTCACAAACTAATTCTGCATACCTCTTTGGTTTGCGCACAGTTCACGTCTATTGCTATCCTGAGCGTACAGTAGTTTATTATGATTTGTCCATTCTTTTGTTAGTTGTTTATGTTTATGAAACCGTTGGATTCTGCTATGCAGCTTTTGTAATATGTGATAAAATTTCGTATACTGACAATTTTGGTAATACATTTTCAAAACGTTCGGGAATATGCACTGATGTACATACAAATATGAATACATCAAATTCGGACGATCTAAGTAATAAAAGAGACAGAAAGTGGCATAAAAAGAGGTAAGAGTAAAACAGCAAATGGTAAAATATAATTATTTTATTATTCTAATTAGGGTTAAAATTGATAAATGCATACATTGCCAATAACTAGCTCTATTTTTTGCTTATATTTACATAAACGTCTAACAATATCATACATTTAGGCAGAATTATGAAGGACTTTATTAAACGATGCATACGCACTTTCAAGATCAAACAACAGTTGCCTCACTTGAGCTTCGGATAATTCATCAGAGGCCTGCATTTCATTTAAAGTATTTAACCATTCAGCAACCTTTACTTTTCCATCAAAATCAGATGGTAGAATACTAAGTCTATTCATAGTATCTACTAAGTCTCTCACGTCCGGATGTAAGTTATCCATCGAACGAATGTCCAACCGCAATTTGTCCATTATAGTGATGAATAGTGATACGATATCAGCAATGCATCGACTAGTGTTACCTTTGTCGTCTTTTATAGTAATTGGCCTATCCTCCTTGATACGTTCTAAAGCTGCAGGGCAGTCAAGCTGAAAAACGAGATATTTAGTTATTTTTATACTTCATAATATTGTTCTAAAGCTATCTTGTGGCATTTTAATGGAATTACTATTTTTATTGGGAATAAGCCACAATTTAAGTTTAAAATAAGTATATTTTTGAAGTTTCAATTTCCACTTCGGAAATCGTTCTCAAAATACAAAACATTAATAAATTAAACCAATTTACTAATATTTTCTATTTTGAGAACGACTTCCGAAGTGGAAATCGAAACGTCAAAAATAAAATTATTTTAAACCTAAATTGTGGCTTATTCCCAATACAAATAGTAATTTTATAGTTCTTATTGTAAAAAATTATGCCCGTCATACATATAGATAATTTTTTTTAAGTTTATATTTAAGTTAGCCTATAGGATAATGTGTTGACTTTAGATCATATTAATGCTCATGTTTGAGGTTATAACACCTTCTCCATTGACAAGTTCTCTTCAACCATTTTGTAGGTGTGCTGGTCAATTTCTCTTGAAGCTATAGTAGTGGGTGAACTACCAAATTTGTGAGTTTTTAATTTATTGTGGTGTTTTGTGCCTTGCCTTTGAATGACGTCTTTGACATAATCTATTGGAGACATACCATATACCATGATGCATCTGTTATCATGCGCAGTATTTTGGATTGACTTCTTTGTATAATAGATATGTTTAACTTACTTGCGCATCCTCATAGTTCCGCCGCATATGTCCAGATGGGTTTTATGATTGTTTGATTAATAAGAAGTTTGTTTTCTAATGCTACTTTGGACTATCTACCAATTAGCCAATAAATATCTTTTACTTTTAAATAAATTTGTTTGCACTTTTTGGTTATGTTTTATTTCTAGGTTAATCCTTTAAGTGAATTTTTGAATATTTCATGTTTGTGGATTGTGGAATCTGTATGTTGTTTAGGTACACTGATGCTTCCTCAGGATGAAGATAACTTGCACAGATTTCGTTTCATTAATTTTGATTTTCCATTTTTGTAGCTATATTTGTATTTGGTCCAAGTGACTTTGGAGAAGTGTGGAAGTTCTCACTGGATTTCCGTATCTTGCAAAGATAACGCTGTCATCGTCAAATGTACATATTGTGGTTTCGCTGGTAACAGCGAGATCTGTTGTGTGTAGTACATATAGGAGAGGGCCAACAACATTTCCTTGTGGGACACCGGATTTGTTGGGAAAACTGTCTGATGTATGTTCATTAAATTTTTGTTCTAAACTCTCTTTCACTTATATATCTTATATAAGATCTTATCTTATAGAATCTTATATAATAATAACTATAAATAGTATATAAATATATTTAATATATATATACATATATATATATATATATATATATATATATATATATATATATATATATATATATATAATATAAGTATAAATAAAGTAATAGGTAAATAGAAATAAGTTAGGTGATGGGAAAATAAATAATAATCCTATTGAAACGTCAATAAACGTATTTTAACCTTTAATTGTGGCTTATTCCCATTTAAATAGTAATTAATAATCCTATGTGTCACAACTTGTCAAAGGCTTGACCGACATCTAGAAATACGGTGATGCAAAATTGTTTGTTTTCTAATCCTTGGTTTATATTATGAATAGTTCTGTGGACTTGTTGAACATTTGTTTCTCGCTAAAGCCACACTGGTTAATATCCCTTCTTGAGTATCAGGATCAGAATTTATTCTTTGTAGTAGTAAGTCATTTTTTTCAAGTATTTTGGAGATAACAGGTAGAAAACTGGTTGTTCTATATGATGACATTATTTGGATTTTTGTCAGGTTTCAGAATGAGTATTATTTCTAGGACTTTCAATATTTTAAGCCAGTAATATGTGATAAAAGCTATTCCGTCTCTTTAGATCAACATTATAGGTTTTTCAAAGTAATTTCTCCGGATTTTACAGCGGAAGAAAGAACGGAATGAAGAAGGGAAGTTATAATTGGCATCATTGTGGGTAATTCATCTTCGAATTCTTCAAATTTTTCGATTAATTTTAATATATCGATGATGTCGCTGCAGGTTTCACCTGAACAATTGAGGCATACTGCAGAGGCCTACTTGTCAGCAACCACACATACTTTCACAGCTTCCCTTGCATCTGCAGAAAATTGGTTTCAGAAGTTCGGAAAGTGCTAGAATTTTGAAAATTTTAATTGATATCCAAATTTTTCCATGCTTTTTCTAGACCCAATCTTCAGAATCGCAGAGTTTCCTGGTGATAAACTCTAGCACTGTGGAAACGAGCTGCATCGTATGTTGGCGGAAGAAATGATAAGTTAAATGTAATTTTGGTCACTGTATTGGCGAATCGTTTGAATCTCATGCTGTTAGAGAATCATCTTTATTTCCACCATATAAAGAGACGAAAAAACGTTCGCAAACGACAGAGGGCAAAGGTAGCTCGGCTTTCTCACTCAGAAATAATGCTGTTCCGTTAGCTAACTCAAGATGTTTCAGCAATCAAGGACAGTATAATTAATGCCACTTACATCCTTTCGAAGATTTAAAAAATTGAACACTTTGGACACACAACATTGGACTGCTCCCTCCCTAATGCCTTGAACAAGACAAGATTGTCAATGTCCTCTGCTACGACAGTCACAGAATCATAGGCTTGAAATGCAGTAGCGCAGAACACTAATGACTGTACCTTCATCAAATTCAGCCTCAAATCAAAGCGACCCTCGATTTTGAAAGTCAGTGACAGTAGTGGCGTCATGCAGCTTGCTACGCTACGTCGTTAAAAATAGAGCTTGTTCAGCTTGTTCTACTTTTTGCCATGTGCTACTTGAACTTTGTATTTGTTTTTGATGAAAAATTTAAATATGGAAGACAGTCCAGAATTTAATATTCGTTTTCTCTCATTTATTGAGAAATTTTCAGGTATCTATGACAACACAAGTCCGGAATATTCAAAGAGAAATGTAAAAGATTTTCCATGAGCAAAAATTATAAAAGAAATGAAGACAACAGGTGAAGTTTAGTAATACTTTTTACTAATAATAAATATAATAACAATATTTATTTCTATTATTTATTATACACTGTGTCTTAAATTAAAGAAAACATTATTTATTCATCAATAACTTTTTTGATTAGCCGATCTGTTTTTATTCTTCAATGGCCAAAAACATGACATATTTTTATTGACATGTTCAATTTTTATCTAGATTTATTTTAAACACGACCAGACTTATAGAGTTGTGTCTAGACTAGAGTCATGTCTCACAAACCGGTGGAAAACCTTATTTCCTTAACCTTATCTATCTGACATTTTCGTAATAAAAAGGCTGCATAAAAAGCTTTCATTCTAAAAAAATATGTTGGTATACCGTATTCATTCTACAAATTCCCAATCGTCAATAGAACCACGTGTAAGCCAAACAGGGTCGTACTGATGTACGACCTATGTATCATATGATTTTTAAAAATATTTACTTTTGAAACTGTTAGTGTAAGAATTTCTTGAAATTTAATCATTATATGTATCACAATTAAACTAAAACTAAAAAATAACACGACCAGTAAATAACTTAACAATAACTATAACATAAATATAACACAACATATTAACTTAAAAATTAACACGATACAATTTGAATTTAAAATTATGTCAAGTTGGGATCTGTAACATGAGAATCTGTTTCGCTTAAGGTAATAAATTATATTTAATAGCCTCTTGACAAATAAGACGGCGAATATCAACACGTGCTTATGTTTACTGATGGGAATTTGGTAAACGAATGAACTTTAGCTTGTATTGTAAAAACATAATGTTAACAATAATAATTTTTTTTTTTAATTTATTTGTTATGATATTTACTAGGAAAAAAAACGAATAATTTAACAGATAAGGGCTAAAAACACTATACCTTTTTACTACAGAGCGTTTCACGTTAAGAAAATAACATTGCGGAGATAGGGCTATGTATTTCTTATGGACGATAGAAGCGCAGCGATGCCACGATGAACGCAAGCACGATTCAGGGTTGTATAATTTGTATTTTCGTTTTCACAGACATGAATTAAATTAATGTTTTTTAACGTAATTGACCAAAAGTGCCCATTCGAAACAAGAGATGGAAAGTAGGGAAATGATTTTAATTAAATAAATAGTATTTACAAAAGATAATTTTATTTTATCTTATTTTAATTATAGTAACGACAGTTTATTTGTTTTTCGGTAAGAATATTATATACCATGAATCATAGAAATCAGTAGAAAATATTGCTTAGTTAAATCATGCACTTTGCCGGCTATTAAAGATTTAAAAGCAAATAAACGGACCGCTTGGAATGCATATATCTAATTACTAATTGCAACTTAAAATAATACGGTGTGCATATGTCAGCGATTTTATGTCATTCTCTGAGACTACATAATGATAATAAAGCTTTGGGGTTCTTCAGTTGTTATTCTGACTTTGCAGTTAAATGTTAATTGAAAATGGAAATTCGAAAAATATATCGACAATCTAGTAAACCGCATTCCTGAGAGTTTTGGCAACACTGATTTCCATAAGCCTAATGTTATTTTCTTAACATGGAACGCTGTATAGACTACCCTATTTTATTTACCTATTTAGACATATGTATGCACAAAGCTATAAAATGTAGTGGTCATTCTGCCAATGCAGGGTAGCTGCAGGCTGATTAAAAAAATTACATAGTCTATTTCTTATTTCTAATGCACCATTTGTTGGCCTGCGATGCCTCTCTGGTTGTATTGGATTATTATTAGCTATAATATGTTCTTCTAATTGGAATGTCGGATTAGTAAAAAACTCCATCATGAACATGTATAAAATTCAGCCTCAGAAAATGACATAAAAACATAATTTGGCAACACCTAACCTTTTTTAGTATTCATAGAGTAATTAAGTGTCGAATATACATCATTTATACCTATGTATAAATAGGGAATATTTCTAGTGTTGGTATTGCAGTATTCAGTAAAGTGCACTTGTAAATATTACAGAAAAAAATAGTTTAAGTGGAGAAATTTCCAAATGAGAGAAAGAAACAATAGATAATATTTCACTTCAAAATTCCATAATTATTATAATTTAACACTGTTATTAAACTTCTCTTATAATTTAAAGAACATACAGTTAATCACAATGTGCCAATACAGTTTTTACATATTAAGAAAATATTTTATATTGGTATATAAATCTGCATATAGAGTTTATCTTTTAAAATATATGCTTTATTTTAAACTGGTCATAAAATATGTATTTAATAAACAATTAGAAATAATTAAAATTACTAAAATTAAGTAACTAAAGTAGTAAAATCCCAGATTGTGATATAAAATTTATATATCAACATAAATATCTACCATGATAAGATCAATATTATAGAAAGCTTTATGGTGTATTGAAATAATTGCTAATGATGAGTATTACAATTAAATCAAAACAAAGGACTAACAGCAGATCCTTCAAACCAAGAAAAAAATTGGTATAAGAGAAAAAAAAATTATGGTTAAGAATATTATTTTGATGTAAACCATATACATACTAAGCAGTTAAAAATTAAAGCTGTGCCCTCTAATGTATATACATTGTAAGTTAATAAAGAACTATTCAGAAACACTTGTCAGATTCATAGGAGCTGTGAGTATAGTTGGCATATATACCCAGTGAAAAATATACAAAACAGATATAGTTAATAAAATTTAAAACATACTTACTCTGTACTTCTTAACAAAGGCGTCTGGTGTAGTAAATTCATCACTCTTGACTTGTCGAAACGCAGCCTTATACTGAACTAATAATTTACTACAAGCTCCTGTATATTCCTTTGCCACTACACAATCTCGAATATATGCCTTTTCTAATTGTTGCAAAGTATTTATTACAGCATACAAATCCGCCAAATTATCGTACCTATAAACATAAAATATATAAACTATAAACCTAGCTAAATATAAAAATTAATATTTACTTCTCTCTTTCCCTGGCATTGTGATATAGCTTGACTTCCTCGTACAGTTCGGGGCGATTCTCTAAAAATGAATTTGATTAATACTGTATTAGTAAGACTGTAGCTAATAGTTTTACCTAGATTAGCTGACATTTTTCTATTAAATTTGTTTTCTAATTCAAAGACAAATTACTTTCTTTTATTATGAGTAACCAATTTTTGACTTTGACTTTTGACTTGACAAACAGCAATCAGCATCAGCATAGAGAAGGCATAGAACCACATGAACACAGCACACTCCTTCCAGTGCTAGTTCCGTGTTAATGAGTAAAACAACGATTGGCGCATCGTCTAGTGCCAGGGTGCGTAACTATATATAATGATAATTACATTTTTCTGGTTATTATACCATGTTGACGCTTATGAAAGATCGATTAGTTCTGTATGGGTTTCGTATTATTAGCTGTGTTAGGAAAATTTGAACTCTAAAGTTGACGTTCTGAAAATTTTAAATATAAGTGACGTCACTTTATATAAATTGTGACGTGCACGCATTTTTATATGAAAAATACTATAAATGGCTGTTCATTCAAAAGCCATATAAAATTAACTAGGATTGTTCTTATTTTAAGGGGAAAATCAATATAACTCTAAAATAACCAAAAATCCTTATTCTATATACATTTTTCGTATAATATTTAGTTTTTTTGTTATGTTGAGGCTACGTTTATAGACTACAAGGCAGCCCGCGATTCTGTGAATAGAAGAGAAATGTTCAAAGCAATGAAAGAGCTAGGAATAGCAAATAAGTTGGTAAATTTAACAAAACTAATCCTTGAAAAAGTCAAATGTAGAGTATGAATTCAGGGGGAACTGTTTGAACCATTTAAAACAAATAACGGGCTGCGCCAGGGTGACCCTCTCTCCTGTAAACTGTTCAATCTGGCTCTGGAAAAAGTGATACGTATGTCGCGAATCACAACCATTGATTCCATATATAATAAATCAGTGCAAATCCTTGCCTATGCTGATGATATCAATATTGTTGGAAGAACGGAAAACGCTGTACCAGAGGCGTATGTAGCGTTAAAAGAATCAGCTACAAAAATGGATGTAATAATAAACCAACAAAACGAACTATATGAAAATAAGCACTCAACCACAAATTTACGACCACTTGTTACAGAAAACGACGTCATCGAAGCAGTGAACGAATTTTATACCTGGGAGCGCTCCTTAACACCGAAAATAATACTAACGCAGAATTTGCACGGCCAACAGATGCTATTATGTTGAACTCAATCTCATCCTTAAACCCACAGTTATATCGAGAAATACAAAAATAAAACTCTACAAAACACTAATACGCCCAGTCCTAACATAATGGTTCGGATCAGAGACCTGGTCTCTAACAAAAAGTAATGAAAACATGTTAGGATGTTTCGAAAAAAAATACTAAGGCGAATCTATAGAGCAGTGAATGACAATGGAGTGTGGAGAAAACGATACAACTTCGAACTTTATAGAATATACCAGGAACCAGATATCGTAAAACATATTAAGATAGAACTTCTGAGGTGGATAGGGCATGTAATGCGGATGGAACAAAATGACCCAGCTATAAAAACGCTCCTTGATAGACCCATTGATCAGAGAAGAGGAAGACCTAGAACAATGTTCCTTGATAACATCGATGAAGACATGAGAAATATGGGAATACGTGCTTGGCCGAGAAAGGCGATGGATAGGGACGACTGGAGAGAAATTCTTGAAGAGGCTGGGACCAACGCTGGGTTGTAAAGCCAGAATGATGATGATGAGGCTATATTTATTTTTAATTACACTAAAATGCAAAAGTGGTTAAAAAAATTAAAGAATAAAATATAGAACAAAAGCTTTATTTATAAAAATGTTACAAAAAAATTTTTATGTGCTACAAGAAATATTAATAATACAGGCCAAGTGTAGTATAGTTTAGTGTATGTTGTGACAAGAACATTTCAGTATTAAAATATCTGTTTTGTTAGTCTAATGTCAAGTTTTATGCGAATACAAGCCTGGTCTTGTATTGTAAAAAGGTATCCAACTTTGATTATATCCTCCTCTTTATCCTCCTCTACATGAAAATCATTCTCAAAAATAACTTAAAGTCAATGAATTAACATATTTTTACTGAACATTTAAATGACTATATCTACTTACCTTTTTTCAGCTTTTCGGTTGTATACGAAAGTGTATAGGTACTACAAACTGTTTTATTAACACAGTACCTTATCCTTTCTAAGACACTAGCTGATCCATTGCTTTTGAATTTTTACATTTTTTGAAAATGAAAAAAACATTTAATTTTGGACTTTTTGAATATTTTTTGCATATTGCTACACTGCGAATATTTCCATCAGTCATCTGAATCAATAAAAAAATTGAATCAATTTATGTTAAACATTTTCCTGCATTAATCACAATGTTACCTTTACTATATAATACAACAGAAATAAAATCCAGTAAGTAGGTACTTAACACAACCATATTAAATGTATTTTAACACTTTTAAAAGAGTTTTGGGTTCAATTTATATACTAAAAAACACTCAATGATATCTATAGACACGTTATATTACAAGATATAAACATAAACTAAAACACTAACGTTATTTAACAACAAAATATATTCTCCAAACCACTTATCCTATTCTGTTCTCAAACAATTCGTTAAATTGAACCCTTGGTGACGTCACGGTAATTTTGTTAATATCAGAGTTACCATGCAACCTATCTTTTAATAACCTTGGGTCTGGTACACTTTTTTGACTTTTTTAATCAGCTGATGCAACGTTGCCTTTTCCTGCTTAGCTTGGAACGTTTTTATAGTTATTTGAAACACTATCTTTACTTTACATATTGTAGGTACATCGCCTTTAAAGCCCTACAGCCTTTCGGTGTGTTTTCACATTCTAAACTCTGTTGTCATATGGATGTTGCCAAGTTAACTTAAAAGCAGTTCAATAAAATATATTTTGACATTTAATTTTGATTGACAATTTTAAGCTTTGTGATTTTGTGTCAAATTATATAATTTTATTGATCACATCATAACAAACAAAAACTGGTGGAATATAAACTCGAATTTATTTACGTTTAAATAAAAAAAACTTTTTAAAAAGAATCAAATTTATAAATTATTAACATATTTTAGGTAAGAAATTTTAGTTACAATATTTATTTAACATTTTAATATTTCCTATTTTTTAGTTTAAGAAACTAGGTATGTTTTGGTCAAATCATGTCTTATACAGAATTGGAACATGGATATCAAGGGTTGCGGAAAGCAACTAGACCTGCACATGCACATTTTTTTGTGGGGGCAGTGAGTAATACTTTTTGTTCTTAGTTTAATATTAAATATATTTCCATAATTAAAAAGAACAAAAGTACATTTCATATGGAGTCACTTTCTCTTGGTAGATCAGTTCCTTCAGTTGTAATAGAAGATGTTGATTCAATAACCCCTTCACATTGGCAGGTGGTAGTTTCTTGTTTTTTTTGCTGTGTGTGTTTGGTTTTGGTTGGTTTAATTCATAACTTGTTTGGTTTATGTGAAGTGATGGTAAGCTAACAATTGTATAGATAAAATAGATTAAAACGTTAATTAATAAACAATTTGGTTGTTTGAAATTGCATATTTTAGTAAACTAATTAACTAAGCAAATATACATTTCATTGTATCTTATAAACCCATTGTTCTCTTTACAACCAAAAATTAAAATTCTGAATATTTTGGCAGATTAATAATAATAATAGTTTCATGATGTTGCCTTAAAATGTGTGATGTGTTTTTATTTTATTAAAGTTCAGGGACAGGGGGATTAATTTATAGTTTTATTTATAGGTTATGTTTGATTTTGTTTTTGTGGACAATGTTAATGAAAATAACTTGGGTTGTTGCCAGAAAGCACCAATTAGGTGCTATTTTTTAAGATGACAGAAATGATTGATGATTTTTTGAAAAGTTTTTCATCTAAAAGTAGTTCGGTATGTTTTAAATACACTTACATATTAGTATTTTATTTTTTTGCTACAAATTAAAAATATATTTAACAACTCAGCTATATAAAAATTAACAAATACATGTGTGTGCCTGATAAATGGCATGGCGAAAGTTTGCAATTTTTAGATACAGACATCTGGTATTTTGAATGATTAATTCAATGCTATTGATGTGTTGATTCTTTTTGGTTAATATTATGAATGAGAAGCATATATGAATAAAATATAAACTGTAAATTAATATGTAAGAGGAAATTATGTAGGAAGCTACTATTACATTAGAACTAAAAGTAACACAACTTAGACTAGAATAACAATTCAAGAAATCGATACAAACAACCAGTGGCTACTTATTGTATTAAGTTTTGGAAGGGTCAAATTTGATGCTATTTAAATAACAATCCCTAAGCGATCTAGTATGATTTTTGAGTAGAAAAGAAAACCATTTGATCATTGTAATTTTGTTTAAGTAAAATAAAAGCAATCATTGTTTGAAAACAAAATCAATTCTGTGATCATTTTTGAGAAGTAAATGTTGTCATAACAATCATTTATCTCATCAAGTTTCTGTATATTGACACAGTAGATTGCCTAAAATGCTGTTTTTAAAGAGATTTATATTCATTTACAAGTCTAAAATCAATGTTCTAATTCTGATGTAGTCAATGAGGTGTTCTAACAATATTGTTTTAACAAACTCATTGTAACAACATATTTTTTATAACTTTCACAAACATTTTGCAAAGATTGCTCTTTAAAAGAAAATATTGTAAATTTTTGGCTTCATCTATTTCCTTTAAATCGCACCTTTATGGATTTACACAATGTAGGAAATGTATGATAAAAAGTGTAGGATCAAACCATCAGATTGGAAATTTAGTTTAGAGAAGTTTCTCAAGATGTTGGAAGACTAAGTTAACTGTACGAATTGTAATAGTTTCCTCTAGTAGCAGCTCCCTCTATATTATTTATAATTTCTTCTAAAATACATCAACCAGCAGCATTAAAAAAAAGATTGGCATGCTGACAAATTATCAAAAGATACTTTTATAAGAGACTTTTTCCATAATGAGGTTTAGATAGTAGGCATAACAATTTATACAATGTGCATTAGACCTGTTTTCTTTAATATAAGCTTAATGACAATTACTCATAAGATTCACACCGAAGTATGTTTGGACCTTCAAGTTTTCAGGACTTCAGAAAAATGGATAAAAATATCTACTTATTTGATCACATTGAAATTATTATATTTAACCAGTGACTTTGCATGGGATGAGGGATCCAATCAATTGTCATCTACAGTCAATCATTAAATTTTTAAAATAATAAACTTTTTGCATATAAACCAAGTAAATATAAACCAGCACCAGCACAAACAGAAATGGAGAGGCCTATGTTAGGTATAGACTGTCAGGTAGAAAGAGGAAAGAGTGACTAAGATCAAAAACAAAAGTCGAGGATATCACAAGAAAAATTACCAAACTCAAATGGATCTTCGTAAGCCACACTGCTAGGCAAAGAGACCAACGTTGGAACACTACAATACAAAATTGGAGACCTTACAAAGTTGGATGGCCAAGAGGAAGACCACAAATGGGATGAGTAGATGACATCAAAAAAATAGCCTTTGAAGTATTTTGATCAAGAAATAGATTGATTGAAGGAGTCTTTTCTATAGAATCTATAAACTCTATTTTGTGTGAAGAATTTCAATATGAGAATATTGATAAATAAAAGGCAAAAATTATACCGTTTGAAGGTAAATACTTCATAAATCCAAAAATAGTAATTGATAATCATCCACTAGAACAAGTAAGTAATTTAAATTACCAAGTGTATCACACAAGTTGTGAGACAAAAGACACACAGAACATTAAATAATAAGATAAGAAAGGATACAATGATAAGATGGCCACACCTACTCTGTTATATGGATGTGAAAACTGGGTAATAAAGATATCACTCTAGAATTCAAGCTAGCGAAATGAGTTTTTTCAGAACAGAAAAAAGGATTACAAGACTTGATAGACACAGAAATGATGACGTTAGACAAGAACTGAATATCTGGTCAATCGATGAGGAAATAAAAGAATACCTACATAGCAAAATGAAAACAACATATTCAGATAAAAGTATAGAACACCCATTGAAAAGTACAAGTTCGATCTCTAAGAGACAACAAATGCTTATCCTAACCTCACATGGAAACCAGTCGACTATCTTTATGACAGTAATTATTTTCCTATTTTAATATCTAAAAAATTAGCAAAACATTTCAACGCCTTTAAAAAATGGAACACTTGTAATGCTAACTGGGATGGCTTTCGATTATATCACTAAATCAGCTTCAGTTATCAGAAGATGTAAATGAAAATATTGGCGCTTTCAATAACTGTATAATCTTGCAAATATTGGACAAATACCAATTTCTTTATCTCGTATCTTGGTGGAATGAAAGATGCTCTCTGACTATACAACATAGTAAGGCAGCATTAAACAAATACCGCAGACAATACTAAAGCAAATCTAATCAACTTAAAAAAACTGAGAGCCAAATCTAAGTATGTAATTAAACAAAGCACAAAAGACTTTTGGAAAAAACATGTCTTATACATAAATACTGACACTCCTAGCAAAATTTAAAAACAAATTAAACACATGACAGGAAAGAAAACTTATTAAAAAAATTCTGCTATACTTACTCACGGATGTACGTGGTACGGATGTACATCAAATGAACTTTTCAGAGCAGCCGTCTCAAAAGTTCGAATAGCTATGATGATTGCCGACCTCCGCCGCGGAGATGGCACTTGAAGAAGAAGATACTTACTCAAAACAGCACAGTCACTTGTAGTCAACAAATTGTTAACATATTGAGTGAAAATTTTCATAAGAAAGAGCAACAAACAAACTTACTTCAAATTGGCAGCTCCCATGTCTACTAATCTAAACTCCAGTTTATCTGATAGCAGAAAATCCGATCAAATTTCTCCAAATATGCCGTTTACATTACAAGAATTGTCAGACACATTGTACTGTTGCAAAAATTCAGCTGCAGGTCCAGATAACATTCCTTTTATCTTTATTAAAAATCTTTCTAGGCCTAGTCTAGCTAAACTCCTTGAAATTTACAATTTAATATGGACTAAAAATCATTTCCAAATTTCTAGCAAAAATCCATAATTATTCCTGTTAAAAAACAAGGCAAACCTTCAACTGATCCAAATTCCTACAGACCAATTTCTCTCAAATGTACAATGTGCAAATTTATGGAGAAAATGATCAATAAAAAACTCCTGTGGTACCTAGAAAAATGTAAAAAAAAATAAATTTGGCACAATCAGGTTTTAGATCAGATCGAAGTACCGCAGACAATCTAGCAGTCCCCCAAACATCATTCATCAACTCCTTCCAGTGCAAACAAGATGTAATAGCTGTTTCGTTTTATATCGAAAAAGCATTCAATCAATTTCTAACAAATACAACCTTTAACATAAGAGAAAATGGCAAAATCTCTAAGACTTTCAAACAAACTAATGGCGTTCCTCAAGGGCCGGTATTGAGTCCTACACTCTTTATACTTGTTTTAAACGATATATGTAATAAAATTGAGCTTCCAGTCAAGTTTGCACTCTACGCAGATGATTTAATAATTTTCTGCCTAGGCAAAGACACTGCTGCCACTTGCAAACTGCTTCAGAATGTTACTGACCAATTGCTTGAATGGAATTCGATAAGTGGATTTAACCTTTCTGTTGAGAAGACAAAAATCTTTCAAGGTTTCTCGCAGGACAGCCAGTACTTTAAATTCTAAAATTATCATAAATGGTGCGTCTACCAGCAGTAAAGAGTATACGAATTTTAGGATTCATATTCGACAGTAAACTTACTTGGAAATGCCATTTAAAAGATCTCAAAACTAAGCACATGACAAATCTTAACATATTAAAAACTTTGTCCAATCATCATTGGGGTGCAGATGAAGACTCTTACTTCAGATTTATAGATGTCTTATTTGTTCTAAAATAGACTACTGCAGTTCCATTTATATGTCCGCTAACCCATCAGATTTAAAACTTCTTAATTCTGTACACAACACTGCACTTCGAATCTGTCTTGGAGCCTTCACGTCGAGCCCCGCAGGGGGTTTATACAAAGAAGCTAATGGACTTCCCCTCTGGCTACGTCGCCGGCAACTCTTTTTAAAATATTCGCCTTGAATTTCAGCTTATTATGAAAATCCAGCCTATAAATTACTAAGTAATGACCTTTTAAACTCTCTTTCTCCTATTAAATTTCAATCTATGCCACAGTATCTCTCACCACATCTGAATAACATCGATCTTTCAGCCACAACTCCAATAATAATATCACCTAACCTTCCCTGGAATAAATTGAAAGCAGATTTTAATCTCTCGTTAACTAATTATCATAAGCAACAGACAAATCCACAATTTCCAAGGCAAACCTTTAAAGAATTAATTGATAACAACAGATTTGACCAAATTGTATACCCAGATGCCACTAAGAGTCCTACAGCTGTTGGATCTGCTGTAACTTCAAACACAGATTTAATCATATCTTGTAATCTCCCGCTTCTCTGCTGCGTACATACTGCTGAATTACTCTATTCTCCAAGCTACAAACTTACTATCACCAGAATATAAAGAAGTAGCAATATGTAGACTCTTTAGCGTCTATCCACTCTCTCAAAAGTATGTACCGGCACATCTTTTGTTCAAGCTATTCAAAACTCTTTCGATAGTTTAATCTCACTGGGAGTATCCATAACCATGATCTGGATTCCGTGTAACTAGTCGACCTCTTTGTAAAACAAGCCGCATCTTCTAATATGGAGACTGAAAACATACAATTACATACAGATTTACAGTCATATTTTAAAAATATCACCCAAATGTCTTGGCAAGATCACTGGAATAAAATCCCTTCCAAGCTTCGTGATATGCATCCCACCGTTAAAAAGCATGAGTTTCCTTCCATGACACGAAAAAACAAAATCTTAATTCGTCGACTTAGAATCGGCCATACAAGACTAACTTATAAACATTTAATGAGTTCCCAAGATCCACCTACATGTACACACTGTGGTAATATTCTATCTGTTAAACATATTCTCGTAGACTGTCCCTATTTCAACAACAACAGAAAAATGAATCTTTTGAGTCGAAACCTACAAAATATTCTCAACTCGCCAGATTAATTTCAAAACCATATTAATTTCCTCGTAGAAACGTAGTTTAGAATTTGATAATTAATAATTTTACCAATATTTAATGTATTTCTTTATCGATTGTAATGTTACTGCATATTCTTGTAATGTAATATAATAAAATTGTACCTGTGTCAGTGACCTACGCTGTCGAGACACAAAGCTAAAAAAAATGCTTATTGAAATGAAGAAAAAGAAGAATACTAAGTGCAATGTAACCAGATCTAGTAATCTGGATATAACGGAGGATATGAATAATGAGGTGGAAACAAAAGTTTTGATCGCTGGATACCATATACATTCAAAAAGATGAAAATGTCGACCATAATGAGATGGACCTATGATGTTAAACAATTTGTAGTTCCAATGTAAAAAAGACGAATAATAGAATAATAAATGAAGATGAATGTGAAAGGCGTATATTCATAATATAAATTATTATCTATAGATGTATAATAAATGTTATTTAATACCTGTATTTGATAGTGGTACACATTTCATCTCTTGCTATCGATGATAAATACCTATCAATCTACCATAAAACATTTTTGTCAATTGTATTACCTCGTTATCACCTTGTTATTAAATTATCTAAATTTTAATACGCGTATATATATTGAATATGTAATCTTCCAAGTAAAAACTACAAAATCATGAGAGGATCCATAACGACGCTATTTATATCATTAACAGAATACAACACTTCTTTAACGTTTACCTTTTGTAATGTAGAACTCTTCAAAATGCACTCGCTTGTGCCTTTTCTGATAATTTTGATATAAAGTGTTTATAGGAAACCTTGAATTAATTCCATGTGATAAATGAACGTCAAATATTGAATTAGATTGTTAGGAAACGAAAACGCTAATCATTTGACTGATAGTAGAGCAGTACAATATTTCAAACAACGAATCTATAGGCACTTACTGTATCGTAATGGAATGGGCATGGCTGAAAGATTGGTGGAGACTGAAACGCTGGAAACGCTACAGAAGGGGCAGTGGAGCAGAGTCAGTGTGTTTTTGTGATGAATGTTTTCAAGATGAAGTATGTATGGACTTATTTTATCTGTTTCTTATTAATTTTATCTCTGTACGGTTGGGTTTAGATCAATGGGTATTAGATTAGGATTTTAAGTGCTTAAGACTTGCGTGTTACTACAGATACTCTCAACAAATGTTTTATCATTGTGTGATAGTCATATTTTTTATTTAATTCTGATGTATACCATTAATTTTTTTAATTTTAAGATTTCTTTATTCTCATTAGTGACACTGTTCCAATTAGTACAAAGATGGATATCAAAAATATAAAAAAGTATACGATTTGTTCTAAACATGACATTAAAAATGAAACACAAAAACAATAGTAACAATCTTTCTAATATTTACAAAAGAATTATTCAGTTAATAATAAATAACAAACATTAGAACGTGAATAAAGAGTATATTTGTAGACTATTTTTAACAATGTATAACGATTACACCTCATAAAAAAGTATACGATTTGTTCTAAACATGACATTAAAAATGAAACACAAAAACAATAGTAACAATCTTTCTAATATTTACAAAAGAATTATTCAGTTAATAATAAATAACAAACATTAGAACGTGAATAAAGAGTATATTTGTAGACTATTTTTAACAATGTATAACGATTACACCTCATAAGATAAAAGCATGAGTTAAAAAACACATAAAACCGCTACAATTATTTTTCTATAAACATAAAACTTTTGATCGTCATCGTTCGCAGAGGTGACGATAATTTAGAGCAGTGGTTCCCAAAGTGTGGGTCGCGTTAAAGAGCTGAGCGGGTCGCGAAATGGTTTCCAAAAGAAGAAACTTTTTTACAAAGATGTTTATTTCATAACTTAAATAAAAACTTTATTGCTTCCAACCATTTCTTCTTTGGACGTCTTCTTTTTTCCCCATTTCTCCCTCCTTCAGCATTCTTTTAACATTTCAATTTTACAATATGTATAATATTGTAATATTATATACACAATATGTATATACAGGGCGGTTAAAAGAAGTGGGACGGAATATTTCGAATAATCGAAATTATTTGTCGACATCAAATGTTCATCAAGGTCTCTATAAGTCTCTATTTTGCGTAGAGTGAAAATTATACGAATGGTTTTGCATGCATTTAAATTGGAAAATACTTGCCGAGTTGCTGGTATGTCCAAATTTGAATAAAATACATCCAAGACTTTACTTTCTGCAGACACTGTATTAAATATAACCTTGAAACAAATTGACACTAAATCACTTCCGAGTTTTCAGCAAAACAAAAGGTTTAAACATGTGTAGTCCAGTAATTAATACCAAAGCTATTGAGAGTCCAGTAATTAGACCGAAGGTACTTTATCGTTTAACTTAAACACGCAAACAAAGTCCGAATTGAATTTCCGAAACACTTTTTTGCTTCTTGTTTTTAGCAAACGATTTGTCCTATTCACTGTCTGATATTTCACTAGCAGAGTCGTCACTATCTGAATTGTCTATCCGAATAATTAGAGGCCGGACCTCATCTATAACTCGTTCGGTTTGAAAAGACTGAACGATTATGACTTCCGTATGTCTAATACAATTTTGCCATTGTTCTGCCTTTATTTGTTCTAGCGATATATATATATATATATATATATATATATATATATATATATATATATATATATATATATATATATATATATATATATATATACCCGGTATTTAGGCGGCACACGCCCTTCCGGTAGGGATCTATGGAGGAGTATCACCAAGCCGCAAACCCTTATCTCTTGCCGTACTGCTCCACCATAGGCCGATCAGATACCAGCATATTCTAGACTAAGCCGCAGATTCATTTAGAATTTTAAACTGCTGCGTTAGCCTTTTTGTTTTCTGTACACCGAGCTGGGGATTGAACTGACATCTCTCGCAGTGAAGCGAAGGAGAAGCCAGCCGCCCACCCCGCTTGGCTATCCGATCGATGTTCTAGCGATTCTTTCCATAAACTAAGAACGCTAGCGTCATAAATGTTTATCATAAAAATTTTTGGCTATACCCCAAACTAACTCAATTGCATTATAGTGGCATTGGTAGGGCGGAAGTCGAAAAACTTCATGTCCATATTTAAGAGCCATTTGGTCAGTAACAAATTTTTTTTCAATTTTGTGCTCTCCACACCTTTGAAGTATATCCACTTTTAAAAATATGTCACTGTGATAAATTTTCTTTTCTGTCAACCACAACTTTATTTCTTCTTTTGTCCAGCTACTTGAAGGAAATCTCTCTTCTACTCTTGAGTGGTAGGATGCATTATCCAACACTATTATGGATGGTCGCTCCAATTTTTTTAACAAATTTTCTTCAAACCATTCTTCAAAAATATTTGCATCCATATTTCCATGCTAATCACCTGTATTCTTTGTGGACGAAAAAATTAAACTAGCGTCAGGAATAAACCCCTCATCATTTCCAGCATGAAGTATAATGTAGCGTTTACCATTACCGGAACGACTAGATGAATAACATTTTTTGGTGCCATCTTGCCAAGATGATTTTGACATATTTCCTTTAGCGAAAATCCAAGTTTCATCTAAAAATACAACTTGCCTCGGACTATCAGACATTTTATTGTTCATGAATTTTCTTAAAATATGCCACCGTTTTGAAACAACATTAGAGAGTTCACACAATACTTGTCTATTATTTGTCTTTTTATATCGAAAACCTAAATGTTTCAACACTCTCCACAAACTTGTTAAACTAATATCACACAGTTCCTTGTCTTTTATTTTTTGCAACACAGCATTAACTGTTACATGTTCTTTGGCTTTATACATATTATATATAATATTTTTAATTGCAAGTTTAATTGACTGGTGCAAATCTAAAGTTTTTGGATGTTGGCGATTTCTCTTGCTTACTTTATTTATTTCATCCTCACTCATGTTATTAATTCTTCGGAATGTCCTCTCTGAGATACCGCAAGCATCGCATGTGCGTTTCTGAACTGCCATAACAGATGTCAATGGACCCATATTATTTTTTTCCAAATTGAAATAACTTTCGACTTTTAGAACTAAACGCCGTTCTTCTGGAGATAACACTCTACGTTTCGACTGTATTTTATTTTCTTCTAAATTACTCATGTTGCTTTAAAGTACCGCTTCACTACACTACTATAAAAAATAGGTACTTATATACAACTACTACACCCTAAAAAGGACGAGGGTTCTACAACAGATGAAACAATCGAACACAAATTATTTAACAGCCAATGCTAAACAAGCATAAACACTGTATTGATTGTGATTGCAAAACCGTTCGCATGTTTTAAATAAGGTTTTTGCTGATTATGTATTTTGTTAAATTATTAAAACACAAAAATACAACCCACGACCATCAATTAATTTTTAACGATAAACAGAAGAGAAATATGATGACGTTTGACTTTGATCTACTTTGTCGATGACAGTGTCGTTAACAGAAAGATATTTTAAACAGCATGAATCATTTTTCAATGATTGTGTGGATTTAAGAAATACATTACTAAAAAATTTTTTAAGTGTGTATAAAATCTTAACTGTCTTTTTTCCTCAGATTACAATTATTATGACACATGGTATTTACTCCTTATTTTTCAAATAATATGTTCTTGTAAATGCATAACTTTAATTATTGGGTAAACCTACATTATACGATACGTCAGAAGAAATTAAAAAAAATTAACATTGCAATAAAATTATAAACCAATAAACGATAACTTGTTGAGCAGTGCTGATTGAAACAACAGAGCAGTAAAATGTTATTCATAAAGGTAGTGTAAAATATATTGCCGCTTATCTGGTCCGCTAGTAATAAAGTTACCAGCATTTAATGGCAAAGCGGTCTTCTTAGGTGAAAAATCCTATAGCATCTAGCTCTTTGGGTTTTTCTATCGTTACATAAATCGCATTTGTTACACCAATCTTCTATATCTCAGCGACAATTGATACAGTAAAATCTGTACTCTAAAATCTGGCTCTGGTCAGTGTTCTTTTGACTCTAAAACGTCCTCCAGGATGGTTGTTATGAAGTTCTTGTAACACTTTTAATGTGTGATTTTGGCAGTAACACTTGTTGAACTGTATGTACTCCATCGGGACTTTCCTACCTCCGATATAATAGACCATTGAAAAGCTACAGAGATTCCCATTGCGCCCAGTACGCCTTTATAGTTTCACTGTATTTAGTTATCTCCTGTCAAATAGGTCTTACTCCATTTTTAAGACATTCTGGTATGACTTTTAAGTCATTATCTTTCTTTTGGCTCTTTAAGGTTTTCCAGATAATATGATGATATTCTTTCTGTTTAACTGTGGTCTTTTGGAGGCTTACTTCTTCGGTTACATTTTCTTTTTCTTCAAGCTGACACTGACTTTGAACCTGTCATTCGTTCAAAGCATCTTGGAATTATTGTAGTTGTTCATTCTGTAAAATTGACACCTGTCAATTTTTTCTGAAAATGTGAGTTTATGACGGTCTTCTTTTGATGAAGTTTATAAATTTAATGACACTTTTTAAAACACAATCTATTTCGGGTGGTAAAGATTTTGAGGCAAAAGCCTCTTGATATAAAAAAAAACAGTGTAACCATTCAGCATTTGGCATTACTTCTTGTAATTTAACAATAAGACCAGATCGATGATCTGTCAGAGCCTTAGTTCCATCGGTACATACAGTGTGTAAAAGCCAAATGGAATAAATTCATTATTTAGGTTACTGTACATATTTATGAAAAATCCCGAAACACTTCAAATTTAAATTATAACTTGACATTCTTTTACGTGAAAATGCAACCCCTACCTTCAACCCCCTTAGACTGACAGGTACAACCCCCAATTTTTAAAATAGGAAGTATAGGCTTGTGATATATCGTTTGAAAGGTCTTTTCATTCTCCATTCAAAAATGTTGTCGCTTTCAAGTTTATTAAGATTAATTAAGATAAAATAAATTAAAATCATGTGGTTACCGAAATTCGCTAAAATATACTCAAAACTTATTTCCCGTTTAGGTCTTGATAATGAGAAAGTGAACAAAAACCAATGTGGTTTTTAGATGGTAACCATTAAAAAACTTTAAAGAATTTCCGTGGCAACGCTATTTTAACACGCATTAGTAAATTGTTTTATTTAAGTTGTCAGTATTTTAATTTAAGTAAAAAGTTCCCCGAACACAACAGGACGTAACTCGCCTATTTCATGAGAAATTTCCTAATTTACCGCCTATATCCCAAGGAACAATAAGTAAAATAGAGAAGCAGTTTCGCGAGTTTGGTCATGTAAGACAGATAAAAGAAGCAGCTGCCAATGCACTTAGTGATGAACTCAAATTAGATGTGTTGCTTGAGTTTCAGGAAAATTCACATACATCGAGTAGACAGGCATCCACTACATTCAATGCTAGCCATACATCGATAGTAAACATATTAAAAGAAAATAAATTGCATCCCTATAAGATGATACCTACTCAGGAGCTCATGGAAGACGATTTTGATAGGAGAACTTTTTTTTGTGAGCAAATGATGGACATGTTGGATAACAATATTATCCAATTAGAAGTTTTCTGGTGAGAGTTTTCTGATGAGTGTACTTTTTCACTTAACGGTCATGCTAATCGGCAAAATTGCCGCTACTGAGCCACGGAAAATCCTCACTGGATGAGAGAAGAACACACTCAATACCCTCAAAAGGTTAATGTTTGGGCAGGGATTGTAGGAAACAATATCATTGGTCCCTTTTTCATTGAGGGCAACTTGAATGGCAACAATTATTTGGCACTACTTCAAAATGATGTCATTCCAACGTTGGCAAATTTATATCCTGATCCAGGACACCCTCAAGTTCCAGCGAATACGATATGGTTTCAGCAGGATGGAGCACCACCACATTACCAACTTAATGTCCGGCAGTACCTCGATACAATATTTCCCAATCGGTGGATAGGGAGGCGAGGATTGATTGAATGGCCAGCGCGATCACCTGATCTTACATTACTAGATTTCTTTTTATGGGGATATATGAAGAGCCATGTGTACAAAACTATACCTTCTGATTTAAATAACTTAAAAGAACGAATAACGCTTGCGATTAGGTCGATCACGCCTGTTATGTTAAATAATGTTAGAAGACAGTTTTATTTGAGATTAGGATGTTGCCAAGACGTTCGCGGTGAACATTTTGAACATCTACTTCATTAACATTCACAGTTCTTTTTCGTGTTCTACATTTTATTACGTTTTGCATTACATTTTAGTTTTTGATTGTATTGTAGCGAATTTCGGTAACCACATGATTTTAATTTATTTTAAAATCCACAAGGAAAATAATTCCTGTAGCTGGCTGTATACCACGTATAACAAAAGAGGTTATTCTTTGTATGTGGGTATATTTTATTTTATAAAAACCCTTAAAAGGGCAACATTACAAGCACGAACGTTTTCGGAACAACTGTTCCATCATCAGGTTAAAATGCAGGTTAACATGCCTGAGCCACCAAAATATTTGGGTAAAAACCCTTTAAATTGAAAAATGTTACCGAAGAATGTACATGATGTTTATAATATTATATGATGTTTAATATTTTAATTAGATTTTACTTCAGGTAACATACACCCATGCTTAAGTGAGTTCCAGTGTCCGGAGAGTACACCTCTTCAAACGGACTACGGTTGGCAACTCAGTTGCCAACCGTAGTCCGTTTGAAGAGGTGTACTCTCCGGACACTGGAACTCACTTAAGCATGGGTGTATGTTACCTGAAGTAAAATCTAATTAAAATATTAAACATCATATAATATTATAAACATCATGTACATTCTTCGGTAACATTTTTCAATTTAAAGGGTTTTTACCCAAATATTTTGGTGGCTCAGGCATGTTAACCTGCATTTTAACCTGATGATGGAACAGTTGTTCCGAAAACGTTCGTGCTTGTAATGTTGCCCTTTTAAGGGTTTTTATAAAATAAAATATACCCACATACAAAGAATAACCTCTTTTAATTTATTTTATCTTAATTAATCTTAATAAAATTGAAAGCGACAACATTTTTGAATGGAGAATGAAAAGACCTTTCAAACGATATATCACAAGCCTATACTTCCTATTTTAAAAATTGGGGGTTGTACCTGTCATTCTAAGGGGGTTGAAGGTAGGGGTTGCATTTTCACGTTAAAGAATGTTAAGTTATAATTTAAATTTGACGTGTTTCGGGATTTTTTATAAATATGTACAGTAACATAAATAATGAATTTATTCCATTTGGCTTTTACACACTGTATAGCAATGTATTTCGTCCTGTCTTTCAGTTTCAAATAAATACTTTCCAGTAGTATTCGTTTCTAGAAGAGAACAAAATAAAATATCTTTTGTGCTGCCATTTTTTCTGTTGTACCTTAAGAATGTTGATAAACTGAACACAGTTGGAAACATCTTTAGATTCATCCCTCCGTAGAGCGAATTTCGTAAAATTTTTGATGTTTTCAAATACTTCTGCCATGTCACTTATTCTTCTTTGGATAGTATACACATTAAAAAGAGGCATGGTTTTCATTTTTGCAGCCTCTTTTTCACCTATTATTATTTCCACCACCTCAAAAGCTGCAGATAGAATCAAATATTCAGCAATTGTATGTGACTTACTGGTTTTTGTAATGCACTATGATACTTTACAGCTTGCTAGAACTACTTTTTCATTTGTAGTTTTTGATGATAAAAAAATCGCTTGTTGATTGTGAAGTGACCTTAGCTTTCTGTCAAAGAACTCTACAGGCTTCTCTTTTTTGTCTGCATGTTTGCTATTTAAATACCGAACGTCATCCATTTTTTGGAAAAAACTCCACAAATAACGCACTGTGACTTATCCACGATAACTGTGAAGCCATATTTGAGAGCCATCACTGTACAATCTGTTTTTTCTTTCATTATTTTCATTTCCAGACGGAGACGGTTCTAAGAATCTTTTTGACAATTTATCATGTCCAATACAAATAACTTATTCACCACTTTACTACAGCAGTACAACATAACGTTTATTGTTTAATCACGTTTTCCCGCTTACCCTCATGTAGCGCCTTGTCTTGGTTAAATACGGAAGGAATACGTAAGAAAAAGAAATTGTGAGACTGACTCATAGATGGCGCAAGTAAAAACATTTTTCGCTATTAAACAACTGTACCAAATCTTAGACGGCGTATTAGATCTTCCTCTTAACGGTCTTATTAACGGCCGGTTATTTGGCATGTTATTAAATGGCGAATGAACTAGGTATGATAAGACAAGGGGGTTGCCAAATAATTTTTTTGTCAAAGGTACTAAGAAAGTTTGGGAAACACTGCTCTAGCATGTACTCTTATGTTCTTAGACCGTCTAAAGGGAGTTTTACCGTAAAAAAACATTTCAAGTTCTTTAGGCTGCGGTTCTTCAGGTTGAAATTCTTCTTCATCGCCTACATCGATTTCACTGTATTGTGCTCATTGTATAAAATCATCGTCATCTTCTTCTGCCAATTTTAGCAAAGTTTCCTCAAAATTTCTGCTGCCAATGTTTGTCTTCTTTGAGGGTTCATTCATATTTTATTTGTAGATTTATTAGCTGTTAATAAATTAAACAAAACTTAGAAATCACATTATATAAGAAATTCGAAAATTTTACTCGATTACAGACGTGAAGTCTGTGAGACGTGGCAAATATTTTATAACTCGGTAAAAACTAAGGGCCTGTACACATGAGGGCGTTAGACATCGCGTTAACACCCCTTTGGAAAAAAGTGGTATCGTACACATGATAGCGCTTAGCGCCGCGGTTTACTAGAATGTAGACAGCCAGAGCCAGTACAGTTATGGAGTTAAAGGAGTTAGCATGTATTTGGTTTTTACACCGTAGATTCAAAGCAAGGCAAAAACAACAAAGGATGTGTGCACAACCCGTGATAGTCCAAAAGGCCATCGCAGATACAGTCCTGTAGGCGCATGCTACTCGCAACAGACTTGTTCTTTCTGTCTACTCTTATCACGAGCCTAATATTAGTTATCTATATCTAAATATTGATAGCTTCAAATACGAAGAGGAGTAAGGCAGGGCTGCATTTTGTCCCCGCTACTATTTAACATCTATTCTGAGTTCGTTTTCAATAAAGCAGTGGATAATGTTCAATGTGGTATAAAAATGAATGGCGTCAATATTAATAATTTGAGATATGCGGATGACACAGTGTTAATTGCAAGCAATTACGAAGAACTTCAACATCTAATTAATAGGATTACCACAACATGTGATGAATATGGCCTTAAGCTAAACACCGCAAAGACAAAGGTGATGGTCGTCAGTAAAACGCCAATACAACCGGAAGTGGTAACAGCTTATGGTGAACAACTGGAGAGAACTAACAGTATCACTTACCTTGGTTGTAATCTAAATAAGAACTGAGACATGAGCAAAGAAATTAGAATACAGATAGAGAAGGCCAGAGCTGCATCCTTTAAGATGAAAAAACTGTTATGTGGAAACAATATTACTTTAAGTCTGAACATTAGATTAGTGAGATGTTGTGTTCTCTACTCTTTTGTATGGTGTCGAAGGCTGGACTTTGACGGATACACTTCTCAAGAAACTGGAAGCCTTTGAAATCTGGGTGTATCGGAGAATCCTACGAATAAGTTGGGTGAATAGAGTTCGTAACGAAATTGTTTTGCATCGGATGGGAAAAGTTACGGAAATCGTCAAAACAGTTAAAAATCGCAAACTTAAATATTTTGGCCATGTTATGCGCTACCCAGAGAGATATAATACACTCCATTTAATAATGCAAGGCAAGGTAGACGGAATAAGAGGGCCAGGTCGAAGAAGAACGTCATGGCTTAGAAACCTGAGAGATTGGTTTAACAGATCCTCTGCATCTCTTTTCCGAGCTGCCGTCAACAAAATTACTATAGCCAATTTGATAGATAACGCTCGATAATCGAGCTCGGCACATGAAGAAGAAGATATCTAAATATAATGAAAAATATTAATTTAAATCTTAAACTGGATTTTAAATAATAATTTGTAAACAAATTAAATTTATAATAAAATATCTAAACGGCGTTGCTTTAGAGCCGTATGGTTTATTATCTCTTCTTCATCTATTTGAATTTCCTGATGGATAAACGTCAAAGCCAAACCATTTAGTCCTTCTTCGTTAATAAAATTTCTTAAATAAGTCTTTACTACTTTCAGCAATGAAAATAACCTTTCCCATGTACAGGTCGTTACAGTAATTATTAAATTAGCGTTTTGGATTTTTTGTATTGTGTGTATAAGACAAGATACATTTTTCTATTATTCTGTATATATTTTTTACTCTATATGCCCTGGTTTTAACCCCCAGAACACCCCCTGGGTGCGCCACTGGTTTGAAGTATATTCTACGAGCGCTACGTTTTGACGACTTTGGTTCTAAACACGCGCTTGCATTCAAACGATACCAATAACCCTGGGTATTTCGTTATTGGTCTTAGAGTAGGGAATTTTACTCGTCAACTCTTTGACGAGTAAAATTCTCTACTCCAAGTTATTAGTCATCACATTAAGACGAAGCTACACTTGAGTTCGAACCGGTAAGGTGCGTGATTATGAAAATGTTAAAAATTCGAAAACCGAATATGACTGAGAGACCTCACGTCTTATTACGAATTAACGACACCATTAAGATACCATTCTTCTATTATATTTATTACAGTCTATATTCAGATGGAAATGGTATCATCAGACTTGTCCCAGTTATCGTTAACTAATTATTTTGACGTGACAACGTCTTAAATTAGGTTGTGGCTCGGAGTCACTCATGAAAAAGTGTAACGCCCGCTCACGTCTGTTACGATGAGTCACCGAACGAGAGAGAGGCCCGCCGGAGAACGCCGGCGAATGCCTTGCGTCTCTCTCCCACTCAAACATGATCGGTCCGCTGGTACGATGCTATTTCTCCTATCATCGTCCTATCCTCAACAAAATCACTCAAATAGAAATTAGTTAAGTTTAAGTTTACATGTACAATGTTTTAGTAAACAAAATATATTTCTATAGTTAAAATTTGTGCAATTCTTATTTTCATTCAATTCCTTGTTCCTATTGTGCAATTTAATAATATTCATATCAATAAATATTCTACCGAGAAAAAGACGTTGTCACGTAAAATCTTCGCCCGTAAAACCGACTTTACAGGCAACCGATTTTTTAATTAATAAATTGTTAATGAATGGGAAGCTAAGAAAATTAAAATATTCGCAATATAATTGTTTACATTATCTCACTACGGATACGATAAAATCATCGTTCAAATATACAATCAAATCTAATAAAAAACTATTGACAATGTCAAGATTATTGCTGTTTAAAATTTCGTCACCAGCTGTTCTTATCAGTGTCTTAGCGTATTTTACATGTGAATGGTGTTTTGCGTTTAAGTTGTGTTCTTGAATCATCATGAATAATGCGTTTCTCTACCCCCCTTTGCTGCTGGTAATATTTTTGTATACACATACTATATGGCTATATTAAAAGTTTTGTTTTAGATGCATTTGATCGTAATATTTTTAATATGACTATTTATTTCAATTTAAAATAAAAACATTAATAGCTTTTGAATTCAATTTTACAATAATTTATATTTATGTACGAAATAATAAATTATTCAGATTTTAATATATATGTACAGATTATTAATTAGAAATGAATATTTTTACAGTATAATTTGGTATCAATCAGCAGAGATTTTCATTTTCCCATATTGGTACTCTCAGTGTTAATCGACCTTTAAAAATTAGTTATGTTGTAACTGATATGTAAGTGTACTTCTTTTGGTGTCTAAAAGAATGTGTTTTTTTTACGTTTTTCATCCTTATAGTCCACATCAAGCCGTCTATTATACCTGTCGTACTGCACCCAATTGGATTATTGTATTTCCATTAATTCTTATACAAATCCTCGAGACTTCGAACGACCCATATCATTCTATCCTCTGCAGGTCGAAATAGATCAGTTTTCAGCAAGGATATGCATCTGCGTCCAGAGCCTCTCTTGTCCTCAATCTGTAGAATTCCGTATGTATTAAACCGCATAATGTAACTGAAGTAAGCCAATTTTCTATTCTTTACGGCGGTTAATAATTTCTTTGTCTTTTCGTAGCCTCTGGAGAATAATGTTAGTTGTGTGGTGGTGTAGATCCTTAACATACGTCGTACATGGCTCATCAAACTATTATTAATCTATGTTCTTCACGGTTCGTGGCTTTTTTGGGAAGTAGCCATCTAATATACAGACGTATGTATACAAGATTGGAAAGGGAGTGGAGGCAGGACTTCACTCCAAAAATCAAATAATTAGTAAGAGTTTTACCTCCGGGAGGAACTGCATCGTTTTCCAAGCGGAGATTTATGTGATACTGCAATATGCAAAGGGAACTAAGAAAAACACCACATCCGTATATTCTAACAGTCAAGCGGCACTCAAGGCGTGGCGTATCAGGAAGTGACGTCCAGAGTGGTGTGGGACTTCATCAGAGAACTGAATGAACTGAACTGAATCAAAGGACTGGACCTTGGGAGCACCAGACCTAACACATTCAGAGTTCCAATATCTAGGTCCTTTTTAGACAGTGCAAAGGCTATAGCGGGATAAGATGGTCAAAATTGCACCATGCTCGATTCCGTTTTGGGTCTGGCCATTCGAAAGGACATAATTAAAAACTCACTCAGTTAAATTTTCAAGTCCCTAGGTGCCTCTGGGGGTTTGCTATGGGCAAAAACGCATTAAAAAAAAACCATGTTTTCTGTTACAATCAGGCTCCCTGGATATGCGGGACGCAGGGCTAAGACATGAAGGCCAAAAACAGTTAAGTAAATATAAAATATAAAATAAAAGAATACTGATATAAGCATGGGTATAACTCTTGTATCTAAGCGGAAGAGTAAGGCATGGACGAGCGTGGTACGAGCTTATGAATGTATATAACAAGGATCTCAAAAGTCATGGAACTATATAGATATGCGCCTGTGTATAAATGTATGTACATTGTGATATAATATCACGTATATAGATATATTCGCTAGCTTAAAATTCCACAACTTCTGAGTGTACAAGTGTGTTCGAATTCACGATTCATTTTTCAGAATCTTTTGAGGTTATGTAGTAAAAACATTGAGAAAACGGGGTTTTTCGGTTTTTGAGAATGTTGTGAGATAAAACTAATGCTTTGAATAGCTGATTTTGATTGTAGAGGGAAAGATACATGTGAAAATGTAAATTACCATTCATTTAGACACTGAATTTAGAGGTTATATAGCGAAAGCTTAAAAACAACGCCGAAAAAACGGTGTTTTTCGGTTTTTGGAGCATGCTGTAGGAAAAAATAATAGCTGTAATAGCTCATTCCGATTGTAAAGGTAAGAATACATATAAAAATATGAATTATCATTAATTTAGGTGTATGTTGTTGAGGTTATGAGTCAAATACTTCAAAAAAATGCCAAAAAAAGCAGTTTTTTCGATTTTTAGGCATTTTCCACGTTTAAAATGATAATAATACCTATGCCATTCGAAAGAACGGAAAAAGTCCATAAAAAACATTGTTAAAGTTGGCCAAAAATTTCCAACATAACCTAAAATATCACTGAAAATTTCAAATATTTTTCCTGGGCTCAATTTTCAAGCTAAAAATCTGAAAAAATCAGACAGGTTTGTATTATTAAAACACGCTTTCATGAATTTTTTCAGATTTTTTGCAGAAATACAGCGTTTAAAAATTTTTTTTAATACGTTTTTGCCCATAGCGAACCCCCAGAGGCACCTATTGACTTGAAAATTTAACTGAGTGAGTTTTTAATTATTTCCTTTCGAATGGCCAGACCCAAAACTGAATCGAGCATGGTGCAATTTTGACCATCTTATCCCGCCATAGCCTTTTAGCATAAGTACAATAGTACAACTTATGTCTTTACAAAGTATAATGGTCTTTATAAAGTTTTGATTGGAGTCTGTGTAAAACTATCTTCTGAGAGGTATCCTATGCACACAAAGATAAAAGGTGTATACACATAGTGTAATAAGAGATTAGGGTTATGCTCAAAAGAATTACTTAGGTCGAGGTGCAGAGACTAAATCGCCTATACTTAACTGAACTTACGTCTTTCGGCACTACAGAATGGTACACCCAACTAATTGTTTCAAAATGCATCAAAAAAAATTATAAAAAAATCATCGCTCCAAAAATTTAACTATGTGTAAGCAATTCAAATAGCATTAATTTGTATAACAAAATGTTCTGTCACGTATACCATTAAAACGCCAAGCTTTATGATAGTGTACATATAAATATTACATTAGCAATTCAAATGGATGGTAGAAGTCACACTAAGTGAAAATACTTAAATAGTTACCTAGATATATTTATTTAGTTGAGTTCCTAAAAAGTATTTTGTCATTGGGGGCGTTGTTTTGACATAACAGATTTTGTCAAATTTTGTACATTTTACAATAATACTAACCGTTTTATGATTCACGTAAATAATTTTTGTTTGAGTTTACTCTGTTGCATTTTGAAGTTTTTGCTTAATATATTAATAGCTTTGTTCATTTTAGGGTGACCTAGAACTATGCGATTCAAGCGATGTAAGTTTAAGTCCCCAAGACATGGATGACGATGGGGGCAAAGTGGTGATTGTGGGAGTGTGTGCCATGGAGAAGAAAACTCAGAGTAAACCGATGAAGGAGATTCTTACACGTTTACAAGAGTTTGAGTACATCAAGGTGATAGTATTTGAAGAGGAAGTTATTTTGCAGGTAATTTATTGTTTTTGTATGCCGGATTTTTCAATGATGATGATTGTGAAAATTTAAGAGCCTTCTGTCTCCACAAGGAAAATAAGTTCCTGTAGCTGGCTGTATACCATGTATCACAAAAAAAATTGTCTGTATAGAATACCTCTATTTGATGTCGGAGCTCTTCGCTCATTGATGTCAGAGCATACATTTTCAAAATATTTAAATCAAAAGATTTAGCCTTAAACTTTAGAAAAACTACTCTATCTGATATTGGTATAAAGTCTGCAACTAACCTTCCTAAACAGTGTCTCACTATGAAAGCCAGTCCATTCCGATTTTGTCCTCTGTTATCTCCAGAGAACAAAATCCCCGAATTCGGATACTTTAGATATTTTATGATGTGGCCATTGCTACAACTTGTATCATTCTTCTTCTTCTTCAGTGCCTTATCCGGTCCGGATGTTGGCGATTATCAAGGCTATCATGGTTTTGTTGATTGCTCTGCGAAACAGCTCCGCTGAGGTCATCCCAAACCATTGTCGGAGATTTTTCAACCACGAGATACGACGGCGTCCCGGTCCTCTTCTGCCAAATACTTTACCCTGCATAACAAGTTGAAGAATTCGATATTTTTCTTCGTTCCGCATCACGTGGCCGAGGTACTCAAGCTTACGTTGTTTAATTAAATTAAGCACTTCTTTTTCTTTTGTCATGCGCTGTAGGACCTCAACGTTGGTGACATGGTCCACATAAGATATTTTTAGTATCCTTCTGTATATCCACATCTCGAAGGCTTCGATTCGTTTTTCAGTGGCTTGCGTCAATGTCCAGGCTTCAACTCCATATAGTAACACTGGAAGAACGTAGCACCTCACTATCCGCATCTTGGTTCCCAAACTGAGATCACTGCAGCACAGCAAGGATGTCAACTTAATAAAAGTAGACCGTGCCATTTCAATTCTGGATCTAATCTCTTGAGCGTAGTCCCATTGTACGTTGAGGGTAGTTCCGAGGTAAGTGAATCTGTCGACTCTCTGGATCTCTTCGCTACCTGCCATTAGTGCCCCGGGATCTAAATTTGTACGGCTGACAACCATGAATTTAGTTTTCTTAATATTAAGGTTCAGTCCGTATGTTACGCTCACAGTTCGCACTCGGTCTAGTAAGGCCTGCAGATCGTTTAGGCTGGTTGCTAGTAACACAGTGTCATCGGCGTAGCGGATATTATTGATGTATTCACCGTTCACTCGGATTCCCATGTCTAGGTTTGTGAGGGCTTCATTAAAAATCTCCTCAGAGTATATATTGAAAAGAGTCGGCGATAGCACACATCCTTGCCTTACTCCTCGCATGATCTTCACTTGGTCGGTCAGCTGGTCTTCGACCTTGACTTGAGCACGCTGGTTCCAGTATAAATTCATGATTATCCGAATGTCCTTCTCATCCAATCCTACTCTCTGCAGTGCGGTGACCATCTTCTGGTGCTGACAACGGTCAAATGCCTTGGCGTAGTCAATAAAACAAATATAGACATCACAACTGACATCGCGGCATCTCTGAAGTAGGACTTGTAAGGTGAAAAGTGCTTCACGTGTACCCACAGAATTGCGGAATCCGAATTGCATTTCACCGACATTTTCTTCGCATTTCTTGTAAATTCTGGCATGTATGATTTTAAGAAAAATTTTAAGAAAAAAAAAGTGCATGACTCATAAGACTGATAGTTCGGAAATCTTCGCACGTTTTCGCAGATCGTTTTTTTGGTACCGTTACAAATGTTGACAATAGCCATTCCTCTGGGATATTACCTGAATCGTATATGGCGTTGAACAGTTCAGTTAACTCCTTCGTGCTCACTTCACTCATCACCTTAATAAGTTCAACGGGTATTTCGTCCGGACCTGTAGCCTTACCATTCTTAGACTGTTTTAAAGCAGCCTTTACCTTTACCTCTCTCTCTAACTTGTATCATACCTATCTTAATATCGTCCTAACATATTTCTTATTTAATTGTACATATTACGCCTCTGGACTATATTCATTATATTTCTTTGTAAATGTATCTTTACCGCAAAAAAAGTCAAGAGATTTCGTTAACCTTCTTTTATTACCCCATCAATCTCTCAAATTTTTATCACCTTAGACTCTTTCAAAGGGATTATTTACATATTATCTGGTATGTCAATCCGACGCAACATTTTCGGTACAAAGCATTAGTTCATAAGTCATTTAAATCAGCTATTTTCAGGACAAGTTGTAAAATAAAAGTTTCTGTAATATTAACTGTGTTCGAATAAAACAAAAATACCTAAATTCACAATCTACTATTACTTCAACATAGAATTTTAGGAGGAAAGGGACATCCACAACGGCCATCTTACTTAACTACATCCAATAATTCAATTTGCATTAGCTGCATTTCTTGTATGATTTTTGCCGTTTTTCCTGCTTGGAACATATTTTGTATATCCCAAGTAACGATTTTTAAGTTAATTATGTATAAGGTTGTTGCTGGCTTATTTAGGCATTTTTCACAGGAATTTGGCTTAATGACGGCCTGGAAGGCTTGTCTTTCTCCCCTAGCGGTCCTTGGTTTCCGATAACCATGGACCATCTTTGTTTCCACCTTCAGACATATCTCATAGCCATGCTAATCATACAAAGGAAGCTCATTGCCAGCCTTTAATACATTTTATTATTCATAAATATGAGTAAATGTTTTTTTTACTTTTTCTTTAAAATGCACAATACTCAAAAAAGCAATCTCTGTTGTTGGAGATTTTATAAGGATTTAACATTAATATAATGTCACTTATAACAATTGGCGAATTGCACTATACAGTGTGGAAACCACTTATGGAATAAAATTGTTTGTGTCCTTATTATAGAAAATAATAAAAAACTCTGGGACACGTTAACTTTTAAATTTAAAGGTGCGCCTTTTAAACATAAATTTAAATGTAGCATATCCATCCACGCAAGTCTGGCATAGTCCATCATCCTTACTTTTAATGAAACACCCTGTATATTTTTATGTTTTTAAAAGATTCTTAACAACCTGATTTCATAGAACTATATCATGTAGGGTCTATAATGAATAATACAAGGTGAAATTTTGAAATTAATAATTTATCACGTGTTATGGTATTATTTTAAATTAGCTAAATACAGACAATACACTTCTACTCTAAGTATCAGTATATTGGGGAAAATGTCTGTTTAGTAACCTTGTTAACATTTTTTGTCATGAATAGGTAAAAACTGTCTAGATAGTATGCTAATTAAACTAAATCGGCAAATAATGCGGACTGTGATCAATCAGTTGTTGGTGTGTTGACATTTTATATTAAAATAATAAATTCCTAATTAAAAACTAATTTCTTGCATAAATAAAAATGAAATATTTAACTGAGACCCACCAAATTAAGATTTTAATGATGATCGGTTACGGGGAGAATAGTAGGAAAGTCAAGTTGAAGTAGCAAACTTATTTAATCAGAGGGATCCTCAGTTGCCTAATATTGCCAAAAGTACTGTGTCTAAAATTTATGCACAATTCAGAGAACTTGGACATGTCAAACCATTAAAAAGAAAACCGAACTTGGTTTTCACAGGTGAAAGTGGATATTTTGTTAAGTGTCGCAGAGAATCCCACGTCAAATTCACGTCAAATTGTACGTCAAAATAATGTCAGTCACACAACTGTCCTAAGGTGTCCCAATGAAGAAAAGCTTCATCCATATAAATTGACTTTTGTACAGCAGCTAACAGAAGACGACCCAAATCTTAGAAATAGATTTCTGCGAAAGAATGATGGATCAAATTAACACAAATGAAATAGCTCTTGGCACAATTCTTTTTTCTGATGAATCAACATTTATATTGAACGGAGAGGTAAGCCGACAAAACTGTAGATATTGATCAGCGGAGAATCCTGATTGGATGCGTGAGACACACACTCAGTATCCATAAAAGTTGAATGTTTGGGCAGGTATTATAGGAGATCATATTATTGGTCCTATATTTGTAGATGGTAATTTGACGGCGGAAAAATATTTAAGCATGCTAAGAGACGATGTTCTTCCTTAGTTGGCTAACTTACTTATATCCAATAGATCCGAACCTACCGCATTAAACTGTCTGGTTAAGACAGGTGAGAAATTACTTAAATGAAATCTTCTTCAATAAATGGATTTAACGAGGGGTACTATTGAGTGGCCAGCTAGGTCGCCAGATCTTACGCCTTTGGATTTTTTTCTGTGGGGTTATCTCAAGAACAAAGTATATGCAACACAACCGATTAGCATTGAAGACCTCAAAGAAAGGATAATTACAGAAATACGGAATATTTCACCTCAAATTTTAAACAAAGTTCGGGACGAGTTTTATAGAAGACTATTATTGCCAACAACAAGGTGGATAACATTTTGAGCATTTATTTTAATCTAATCCAATTAATTACCTCGGGTATTCTATGAATTAATGGTCGTGAAGAAAATTATACTTAATTTCAAAATCTCACCTTGTAGTATCCATAATAGACCCTACATGATATAGTTCGTTAAGATCAGGTTGTTAAGGAGTTTTCAAAAACATAAAAATATACAGGGTGTTTCATTTAAAATACATATTATGGACTATGCCAGACTTGCGTGGATCACCCTGTACATTTAAATGTATGTTTAAAAAGCGCACATTTAAATTTAAAAGTTAAGGTATCTCAACGTTTTTTATTATTTTCTAAAATAGGGACACAAACAATTTTATTCCATAAGTGGTTTCCACACTGTATATTTCTGTTTAAAGTAATAAGGATTATTAATTTTTTAATCATCTAATGGTAAATCATTTATTTACTTTTCAGAAACCAGTTGAAGAGTGGCCAATATGTGATTGTTTAATTTCATTCCATTCCAAAGGATTCCCCTTAGATAAGGCAATACAATATGCTCAATTACATAATCCGTACGTTATCAACAATTTACACATGCAATACGATATACAAGACAGAAGAAAGGTGTACGCAACGCTGGACGTAGAAGGAATCGAAATACCTCGTTATGCTGTTTTAGACAGAGACAGCCCTGATCCAAAAAGTAAGTTGGATAAACATAGTAAATATTTTTCATTAAGAAATTTTTTCTTCCTCTTCTTCTTCTTCGTCTTCTACTTCTTGGAGATCTTTAGATCGGTTTAATTCTGAAGCTGCCTCTAGTTAATTTCCTGGGAGTTAGATTGCCAACTATCCCTCCATCTTTAAGGTGGTCTTCCGGGAGGTCTTGAACCGGGCGGGTTGTTTTCTAGGGCAATTTTTGGGAGTCTATTCTCATCCATTCGTTTTACATGACTGTACCACATCCTTTTACGCTGCCTTCCCCATCTTGACAATATCTTGACTTTTGCACTGCTCTCTAACGTTTGTATTTCTCACCCTGGCTCTTCTTGTTTTGCCCACTATTGTTCTTAGGGTTTTCATCTCGGCAACCCTTGGCATCTGTTTCGTTTTGTAGGTATCTTCGCGCATTTCTATGCCATATTTCATGATCGGTCGTATGCAACTCTTGTATATTCTAATTTTACTATCTGTGCGCATATACGGATTTGACCAGACTATCTCCCGCAGACATCCCGACAATGCGGATGCTTTGTTGATCTGACTCCTTAGGCCCTTTACTGGGTAAATTTTTTCTGCTACAGTTTTTTCTCTCGACTTTTTTTTTCAGTATTTTTTATCCCATCATCCCATGACATAAATATATATCTCCTTGGAACTCTTATAAACATTTGAGAATGTTTAAGAATGCTTTCATTATTTTACATGAAATTTATACGAATTTTTATACTTACAGTAAGTAAATACACAATAAAGATGTACTAGAAATAAACAATACATTATGAATGTTACGAGGAGTACTCACAAATCATGATTTTAACAATGTGTAAAAGTACATTTCTACCTCATAAACTACACTGCCGAGCATAAAATTAGGGTTAGCCCGTAATTTGAATTTGTTTAGAAATTATTCTTCTTTTTTAACTATTTTCGGTTGTAACATAGTTTACTATTGGGTTGCTTGAAAAAATTACTGTAATTCCTAAAAACCATTATTAGCATAGTTTTTGTTTCTATGGTTTTAACGTCAATTGTAAATTGTTTGTGTAGTACTGTTACTGGCAGTCTATTGTAATGAGCATAAGTTCTGTTATGGCGCCGTGAGAAGATAGCCACGGTCAGCGCGAAACTGCGTTGATGTATGTCTCTCAAGTGTGTCGAGAGACGAGTGTGCGTCGAGTGTGTTGTATTCTCAAAAAATATGCCCGTGATGTAAAAAATTTAGATGTAACAACTTTATTTTGCTACTTAGCCTGTGAATGTGGCAGCAGTATGTTTGGAAAATTAATCACATAAAAAATTAGTTGCTAATAAATTCGAAGTGAGATTACTTTTTTACATAAAAGATTGGTTAGTTTTTTTTTTTTACTACGAGAAAAGATAGAGCAAGCGATAAAAGGCAAAATCGGGGAGGATCAGGCAGGCTTCACGACAGGAAGATCATGCATAGACCATATACACTAGAACAACTGTTGGAAAAGAAAAAAGCAAAAAATAGAGATATACACTTGGCATTTGTGGACCTGAGAAAGGCGTATGACTCTGTACCAAGGTCAGAACTATGGGAGGCAATGTACAAATTAGGAA